>NC_061121.1:195731570-195891727 GCF_002878395.1 Capsicum annuum
CTCAAAAATCTCAAGAAAATCTACTTTAAAGGTAATCTCATATTTCATAAGGAAATTAATGATAAAGTCTCTAATCTCATTTCATAAAGTGGATTTCAACTCTATGGTGACCAAAAGGTCAAATCTTTCTAAATTGATTCCAAATAGTCTAAACTTGAGTGCATGTAGCATATAAATTCTCAAAAACATCAATCTCAAAGAGGGTTTAATGATCCATATATCAATACTTTGATAAAACATCTCAAAGTTCATGTTTTATATCATGAACATGCATAATTCATTTAAAAATCTGTAAATTTCAGATTTAAGTATAATAACAACATCAAACTCATGGAATTTATCTTCTAGGCATTTAGAAATATCATAATCTCTTGAACAACAACATGGTATGTAAAATAATATTTCAAATTCATAGTAAAACATGTAAAATCATGTATCTTTCGTAATTACATAAATATTTTAGGCACAAGAACGAAAGGATGTTCTTGTTCATAACCCCACATACTTTTATGGTAATGGATTCGTTGAAAGATTGGACCTTCAAGCTTGATTTAAAGAATCCTTGTAGAGAACTTTGAATTCGGAGCTTAAATTCTAGATTCTTGAGAGGTAAACTTAGATTTTGTTCTTGGGAAGAGAAGAAGGGTTTTGTATCGTAAATTGACTAATTTAGGGTTTAGGGCTTATAATTATGTGTTTAAAAACCCCTTATCAATGATTTGGAGTGATTAGGGATGGTTTAGGGGTGTGAAATGACTTCAACACCCTTGATATAAGTCAAAATGGAGTGTTTTTGGCACTTGGAACTGACTTAGGTGGCGCCCAAGTAATTGCACAAGCCAGGTTGGGCGGCGCCTAACTAATCACCTAAGCTTGGTTGTGCGGCGCCTAACCAATCGATACCCTTACTGTCTCTCACTAAAATGGGCATAACTTTTCTCTCGGGTATTGGATTAAGGAGAAATTGGTATCGTTGGAAGGCTAATTCAATTCTCTAAAATTTGGTGGGTCTAAATATGACCAAATACCACATAAAATCAAGTTACGCTCATTTAAAGATGACCCTTGCAAAATAAAATACTAAAACTTGATGGATTCAAAAGCTCTTAGGTTGCATTACCTTAAGTGACTCCTATGAACTCGTTAAATAAATCATAAGCTCTCTTTTCACTGGGATACTCATTGTAAATGATGTACTCAAATATGAATTACAAGATTAGAGGTTTCACACGTAAGAAGAATGGTTTGTTTTCTAGTTTAGAAGTATACGGGGCATTACAATATCTCCCCCTTGGAATCATTCATCCTCGAATGATGGGTAGGAACTTATTGAAACATTAAGGTATGGAATAATGTTTCTTCTAATAAAGAATATAGCTGACCTGAAACTTTAGAAATTCTATCTTGAAGTTGAATTCTAAGCTAACTTTACTTACTCACCATCAGGAACTGATTCATGATAGGAGTTTAGAACTCACTTGAGATTTTCATGATACAATCATTAATATAGAACTGCGAAGTGATAAATTATTTAGGCACGAATCATGAGACAATGAGACTAAGATTGTACAAGGGGTGCTACACTATCTGAGTTGGTATACTTGGAAAACCGAGGTTATGCTCTGGGCACTTACGAAGTGAGTCATGACTAAATAGCTGAATCTTAACATGATGCTTGGACTAAACTGAATTTGCAACTTGCATGGATGTGAATGAATTACCTCAAGAATAGGAAAGATACAAAAACCATGGAAACTTATCTGTCTGATTACTAAACTAAATTGCTGGCTATACGGACTGAATTACACTAAAAGCTTATACTCAACTAGAATATTTCTTCAGTACTCTTAGCAAGAAGTTATAATAATATTAGGGAAAAAGAATCTTGGGTATGATCAGAGTGAGATATCTGAAGAAGGAAGTCTCAGTATAGCTATAACTTTGTAACATGTAACATAGGTTTCTTAAACATAAACTAGTTTAGAATTACTAGGCCTTATACAATGCAACTACTAATTTTTCAAGCTTAGAAACACTTCTCAAATACTCTTTTCGACTATACTTTCTCCCCTTTAATACCATGCTCACACGGGTTCATATAACTTCATATACTAATGTCTGATCTGAACTAAATTCTCTCACCATGTTCAAGCCTAACTTGAATCACAACTTACTACACATAACATTATAACACTAGTATGAACCATGAATTCAATACCCCAAGCATTTTCACAACTTTTCCTCTCTATGATGATTTTTCTTATCACTTCAATGACTAACTCTAAACTCTTACTATGGATTCACTAGCGTATATTGCATTCCTTCACTTACATCCCAACACGACATTCAAGCCTATCATTATAACCACATATGAACTTCAAGGCAAAAACTCATAAAGGTTTACTCCTCATTGTCTCTAAACCTCTATCAACAACAACATTCTTTCACTATTCTTAAAAACATACACATAAATTTTCAACTGACCACAAAATGTATTAAAGACTTGGCCTCAATCTTACTTCACACTTATAGCCTTAGCTAAAACGAGCATACGACAATCTTTTCTCAATATTAAATATTTACTCTCTCCCATCTAAACAACTATTCATCATCAATATCTTAATGTAGGAAGAGGTCTCAGAAGATCTAACACATAAAGACCTGAAGCACGAAAGAATACTATACATAACTTTAACACTTAACTGAAGCCTAAGGAATAGAATGTCAAAGGTATAGATTTATTAAAGAGATCTAAACTGAGGGCATACATGATATAAACTAGTTTTCACTAGGATCATGACTTTTTGAGAACTGATCATACTCTGGAACATGAGTTCATACTTATCATGAGCAGTTCAACGTAAGATTGAAGTTCATAGATTTCTTAGGAATGACTCAAATCATAGACTAAAGCTGTTACTTACTTACTAGAAACCGATAATGGATTTGAGTACACATGAAGTGTATAAGCATTAGCATTTGGCATGGATCTATCATGTATGACACGAATCTGATGTGATACACATTGAAATCCAAAGAATACTCCAGAGGAAGAAAGGATTAATATCTCATCGCTCATCGCAACTCTTGTTGACATATAACGCAATCTAAATCTCAAAACTTGGTTTGGTTCTTCACTCTACCATCTCCCCCTTAGATCAAAGATGACATTCTAAGTCAATGGAACCCTTTACTAACTCTAATCTAAACTACAATCCCTTTACTCTAGAGTCTAGGGCATCATAATACCCATAAATAATAAACTTACCCTTAAAGTGTAAAACCCACTGCTAATACTTTATTCTAAGATACAACATTATCTTTCTATGTCCCCAATATTCATCATCTAATAACTTGAACACTTACTAACTTAGAATCTTCAGGAGTATCACCATACTATGAGTTCACACAAAATAGTTCTTCAACTCTACTTTCTATTAGCTCAATCTTTAAGAAACTCAACTTAGGTTCCAACACTTAACATGGATATCTTCAACCCTTAATGAACCATACTACTTCCATCATAGCCTACCAATATTGCATCTCCAAAATTATATCTCTAAGCCATGAGAATCAAGACCATAACAAAAGGCTCAACACTATCCATCAAAACTCCTTAACTTGGTTATTTAGAACACCATATACCATCTAACTAGTCTTTCTCCACCTAGCAACTCAATGGTACTACTAGCCACACACAACATGTCATAATCCTTAAAAATAAAAAAGCCCCATATTACCTTGGGCATACTTCTACATCATTCATACAACATCATACTTAATCTCAAATCAGTAAACTTATATTCTTGCATTCACTATTTCAAGCCTATTGGTTCCCCTCCATACAGCTAGCATCACTAACCAAGCAATCGTTATTTCCACCTTGATGATCATCAACTATTCAAACTTAGTATCCAGTGCTAGGCATGATTAATAACAAAACCTCATATACTATTCTCACTTGGAAACCATAAAACAAAGCATCAAGAAACACTAGCCCACTAGAATCTCATAACCACAATAATTGATCAATAATCATATGGTCTATCTTATTTACAATTCATTATCACATCCTCCTTCTACACATCACTACCATTTACACATCCATACACCTAAACTTCTTTGATAGTTCTACAAGTTTCAACCAAACTTCCTCTTGCAATCTCAGGGAAGCCTAAATTAACAATACTCAACCACGAAGTACTTCCATCAAAACCTATACTTTCCTAGCACAACAAATATCATCAATAACTCTTTTCATACTTCAAGCAAACAACAATCCACCTTAACTAATAATCTCCTTCTCTAACTTCACTAAACTAACAAACAAGGGTATATCACTTCATTACTAATTCAATCATAAGCAAAAATTCTGCTATACATATTCAATAAATCGCCCTTACCACCATTTTTGCCACTACACTTCTAAACCCACAAGTTCAACTAACACAAGACTTTCAACTAAACATTACTACTTCTGTCACTACACAAAAACCCACACTTTCAACTAACACCAGAACAACAAGATAAACAACAAGTTCCTAGTGAATTGAAATAGGCCTCACATGGCTTCACTAGACTTTGATTTTTCACAAATATAATGATAACAAGATTACATAATACAAGAGATAGAAACTTGACACACAACATTCAATGATCTAAGAATACACCTTACTCTATCTTAATTGAATAACTCGTACGAACGAGGCCATAACTTTAAATTTGAGGGACTTATAACACACTAAAAGGCTCCTCTCAAGCCACTTTGTAACTTCTGAAACTTTTGCTAGTAAATATAAGAGCATTATCTGGAAAGGAACTGGAACTTGTTGATCATGCTGTCTCAAGAATAATACATAGATAAAGATGTATAGATTATCATTATGGATTCTAAGGAGAAATTTTAAAGCATATGTAACTCGGGCTTAGTACACGATTTATACAGGTCTGATAAAGCACTTTAGTTTTTGGAACTCAAAAGTACTGACAGGATACTTTCTAGCTCTCTTATAGTCCCATAACTATCTATGGAGAATGAAGCTCAACTATTTCTAATACCTTAGAAATAAGGCAGAGATGGCCTGACTAGAGTAAGATGAGAATCTGTATAAGTTCCTTGGAGAACTTTCTATAGCATGGTGTAAGACTTGAAATAATGGAGACATTTCCTAAGTGCCCTGTAGCCTCTCGAAGAAAAGTACTGATGTCTCTGTACCGTTCTACAAGACTCTACAAGACACGGCTTCATAGACACCCTAGGACACTTGAACTCTGTGCTCTAATTCCAAGTTTGTGACGCCCCGAAATTGGATCCCCAGACGTCACACGATGCTTAGGATCACAAGTGACCTCAAGATAACCCTTCTACTGGCATAACTCATAAGCAACTGAGCAAAAAGTATAAATCAATACAAATCTACGAAAAATAACTATTTTCTAAATATGATAGATACAAAACTAAATTTACAAGATTACAACTCTGCTTTTACAACCAAAACTGAAATGGAATACATTAACTTCTACTGATTGTCTATGAAGCTTCTACTAGTACTGACTGTAAGTAGCCGGGTCATGACTCCCGACTAACCCAACTTAATACAACTAAATAAAGAAAATACAACACTTCTCAAACTGTATAACTAAATCAAGCCCTTCAATCAAAAGGACTCATCACCTGCTGACTGGATGCCACGAACTGACTGGATCTAAAGATGTACACTATACCTTGTACCTACATTCCGAGAAAATATAGCCCACATACGAATATGTGGGTCAGTATCATGGAAATGAGCCGAGTATATGGGGGTGCAATGCATATAGAAAATAATATCTTAATATCATCACAATTTATAAAACTATGCATACTAAATGTAAATGACTCACAAAGCTCGATAAATCTGAAATATGAAGATATAAATAATGAATAGAAAAGGACAAAATCTAGATCTTGTGAGCCATTACACTTAGTTCTAAAATTTGAGTCCTGTTTCTGTTGTCAAAACTCATAGGCTAAATGAATTCTGAAACTCATTATGCATAGTATATACTTTATCTTAAAGCTTTAAATCTATAAACTATTTTAAGAGTGGGGGACATCTATTTTGGGAGGTTCTTCTAACCGACATGTACACCATGTGAGCATCCATGATGTCCCACAACTTGCCCCTACAGGTTAGGGCTGTTCTACCCTTACCATTGGAATAGAACAATCTCATCTCAGTGATCACTATCTCAGTCATCCACGTATAGTGGGAATAAATATCTCAACCTACAGTGGCACGTAGTTCTGGGGTATAAAATCATAGTAACATACCCAACTCGGTGTTAAATACTACTCCCAATACTATGCTCGAAAATCTCAAGAAAATCTACTTTAAAGGTAATCTCATATTTCATAAGGAAATCAATGATAAAGTCTCTAATCTCATTTCATAAAGTGGATTTCAACTCTATTGTGACCAAAAGGTCAAATCTTTCTAAATTGCTTCCAAATAGTCTAAACTTGGGTTCATGTAGCATATAAATTCTCAAAAATATCTATCTCAAAGAGGGTTTAATGACCCATATATCAATACTTTGACAAAACATCTCAAAGTTCATGCTTTATATCATAAACATGCATAATTCATTTAAAAATCTGGAAATTT
Organism: Capsicum annuum; assembly: GCF_002878395.1. NCBI lineage: Eukaryota > Viridiplantae > Streptophyta > Magnoliopsida > Solanales > Solanaceae > Capsicum > Capsicum annuum. The sequence goes on from NC_061121.1 coordinate 195,738,218, forward strand.
CAGCTTTAAGCATAATTGCAACCTCAAACTCATGGAATTTATCTTCTAGGCATTTATAAATATCATAATCTCTTGAACAACAACATGGTATATAAAATAATATTTTAAATTCATAGTAAAACATATAAAACCATGTATCTTTCATAATTACATAAATATTTTGGGCACAAGAATGAAAGGTGTTCTTGTTCATAACCCCATATACCTTTATGGTAACGGATTCGTTGAAAGATTGGACCTTCAAGCTTGATTGAAAGAATCCTTGTAGAGAACTTTGAATTCGGAGCTTAACTTCTTGATTCTTGAGAGGTAAACTTAGATTTTGTTCTTGGGAAGAGAGGAAGGGTTTTGGATCGTAACTTGACTGATTTAGGGCTTAAGGAATGTAATTATGTGTTTAAAAACCCCTTATCAATGATTTGGAGTGATTAGGGATGGTTTAGGGGTGTGAAATGACTTCAACACCCTTGATATAAGTCAAAACGGAGTATTTTTGGCACTTGGAACTGACTTAGGCTGCGCCCAAGTAATTGCACAAGCCAGGTTGGGCAGAGCCTAACCAATCACCTAACTTTGGTTGGGTAGCACCTAACTAATCGCATACCCTTACTGTCTCTCACGAAAATGGGCATAACTTTTTGTTTGGGTATTTGATTAAGGCGAAATCAGTATCATTGGAAGGCTAATTCGATTCTCTAAAATTTGGTGGGTCTAAATATGAGAAAATACCACATAAAATCAAGTTACGTTCATTTAAAGATGAACCTTGCAAAATAAAATACTAAAACTTGATGGATTCAAAAGCTCATAGCTTACATTACCATAAGTGACTCTTATGAACGCGTTAAACACATCATAAGCTCTCTTTACACTAGGATACTTATTGTAAATGATGTACTCAAATATGAATTACAATATTAGAGGTTTCACACGTAGGAAGAATGATTCGTTTTCTAGTTTAGAAGTATACGGGGTATTACAAAAGCCTACCTCGATGTCGAACTGCAAGTCCTTGAGTCATCTACAAATTATCTGCCTTTGCTCCACAATCCCAAAATGATGCCACATTATCAAAATAGTCATCTATATGTCATTAGGAATAAAATGAGACCTATATTGCTATATAAAGGTTCGGGTCAAAATTCCGGTGGCTAACAAGGCCTGCAAATGAAATATAAAATTAAATCCATCACGAGGTCCCTTGAAGTACAAGGAATGTGTGCTCAAAAGTTAAGGACAAATAGTGCATAAATAAGGGCCCAAATAAGCCCTTAAGGTCGGGGATTTAAGGACCTAATTTCTAAGAATTTACCATGAAAATGAACAGAAATTGATGGGAAAAATAATGTAAAATTACCAAGGAGTATTAGGCTAATTTACTGTAGCTTCAATGCATGATTCCCCATTTTTTTCTCTTTTCAAGCCCTCAAAATCGAGTAATTATGAAGGACAAAAATGATAGAAAATCGGGTGCAGAAAGGGGATTTAACAATCCCCATGTGCCACTTAGGAGGACACTTGTCCACTTAAATGCCTACTGCTAAGCAAACGCAAGGGATGCTGGCATCACTAAAATGGTCACCGCTAATGTGATATCCACTTAAGCGGTCCTTAATTGCTAAAGCAGACCCCAGACCAATGGCCAAGGGTGCTAAAGCGGATCGTGGACGCTAGAGCGCTTGACACTAAAGAGGCTCCATTACCGCTAAAGCGGTCATACTAAATATCAGGCACCAGATTTCACTAAGTCTAAAAAAGAACTTCGACTGGGTGCTCGAGATTCATTCAGAACCACGTGCACACAAATAAACTATGCTACCATAACATATTCAACATTCTGGACTCAATGTAACCATCAAAACTTTCATCAAAGACTATTTGACTAAATATGGGCCCCACGCCTATAGTTCCATTTCTCATAAAATGCACCCAATAGCCTAAAGCAGGTTTGGATATCTCAAGACATGAACCAAGGGTCCCCCTAGCGTAAAATTAATTTTCTAGGGATGACTAGGCTATCAGAATTCTCATTCGAGGTTGTGTTTTAGGAGTTCGATTCGAGACTGATTCATTAACAACAAAAGCTTCAAAATAGAAAAATGAGCCTAAACCCCAAATGAACTATTCGATAACCGAACTAACAGTCTCAACACATAACAAATAACCTGTAGCCATTGTGGGATGGCTCGAAATATTGGAAATGCATGTAAATCGAGGAAATAACCTAAAGGGCCATTACAATATCCACTACTAAAAGGACTATCTCCGCAAAAGTCAAATGATAAAAAGAGCAGGAAATCTCAAAGTAATAAGGTACTGGGATCGCATGCTCTGAGAATAACTCCCTAGATAACCTCTACAGAGAGACAACACTTCCAAAAGATTTTGATATAGGCATTCTTTTTTCCACCAACTTCCTTTATACGTTCATAAAATAGCCAAAACTCCACCCAATAACCAATTGGCCTCCAACTGAACCATAAAAGGCTGATGCATGCATATCCAAACCACAACACACTAATACCATATTAATACCAATACTACCAAGCAAAAACTCATCCAAGCAGAAGGCAATACATGGCATGAATCATGTGACCAACAACAATACCTAAATATAACCTTGTTTTAAGAAAAAAAACATGTTATCCACTCTGAAATAAGAAGAAGGTCACCCAGGTCCTGCCTGCGAAACCCTATTGCACTAACTTTGAAGAACTAAAGCTGATCCACTAAAATCTATAACGGACAACATAAGGATAAGCCCATAGGGTGATACCTAGGTATAAATGGTGATGACCAATATCTACAACCTACTGCCAATGCTACAAAAGGGCCGGATAACCCTCAAATCTAATAGTTGGGAGTCCAAAGCATAAACACTCACCATTGAGTGATCCAATCCAGGGTATCCCACCAATTAAGTGAAACAATATTGAATCCAACTCGAGTACACTTCTTCTTCTAAGAAGACAATCCAAAATTCTAGCAAAAACTGAAAATCAAGGTCAACAGCGAAAGAAACTATCATCAAGTTTCAATAGGCTATCACCTGATCATCTATCAACCACAATTCATCCAAAATAAAGAAGACTAAAGTGGTATACAAAGAGTAGGCTTAGCCAGGCTATAGATAAAACACCAACTGAGACAAATCTAAAAATAAAGATTGCACCCAAACTCTACAAACCCCAGTTGGAATATCAACACCAAGGTTTAATCGCTCTACCTCAACTATCCAAACTAACCCTATATATGGGTAAGCATTCATACTCTAAATCTATCATAACCTACAACCTCCATTCAGAGACATTAAAATCCAAAACTGAAGCCGACAAGTCTAAACTAAGTTCAAATACCCAAATCAACCTCGCAATCTAAATCAAACATAACCCGACTAGTTCAAGCTAGATACAAAATTGAAACATAGCTGAAGAACACAATGACGATAGGGAATAAACCTCAGGCTAAAAGCATAAGCTACCACCCTATATCTGTTGGAGGGCATGAATCACCAAAGCATACCTAAGAACTCACCAAGGCTGCAAATCATACACTGATAACCCAAACTCCAGAAACTCAGAGAAATGCAACCTTAGCAAAAATCAATCAATCCAATACTCCATCTCAACAATGAATACCAAATTTTCCAGCATAAGAAAAAGTCACAAGAAAGATCACTTATCTCTATGCTCCTTAACTCCTATGGAATAAGAATAACATCATGGTAACAGAGTATCCAACTCGATACCAATACAATGATCAAAGCTATTACTAAGAGAAAAACCCAACAAATCTGAAAGGCAAGTCCAAGACCTCTCGACATCAAAACCAAGACCATTATCGGGTGTTGAACTAGTCAAATTAGGAGAATGAATCTCAAATTAGTCAACCTTTAAAATAGATTATATAGAGAAGAATAGCCAATACTAAAACCTTAGCAACCCAAAAGGCAAGTCTCATAATCTCAAACCTTAAATAAGCAATATAACCAAATTTCCAACTCTAGAACCATAAAGATACCATGTAGGCTAATCTATATTCCCTTTCATAGATGACTTAACACCTGATCTAACCACATTACAAAAGATAAATATTACCAACCTCACCTTATTGAAAGAGAGAAAACTATCCATCTAAACTAGTAACCTAGGCCAACAAACAAGAGACTCAAGAAAGGGAATGTAAGTAGAAAATGATAGTCTAGTCATTTATCAAGCAAGGATCGATCAACATGAAACAATGGAAATAGTAAAAGAAAAACCAATATAAGGAGTAGGTGGTATCAAAAATGAAAATCTATGTCAAGTTCCACTCTAGCTCTATAAGATGACCGACATGCTATGGTAAATAGGACTCAAATCAAAATAAACTTTACACCAAGGTACACAATAATTAATATAAACCTACTAAAGCTTATAACCATTAATGGTTATGAAAACCCCAATATACTCAAGTGAAAAGGGTAAAGGTAGGGAATAAATGGCATACCTATCACAATGAAATCCTAAGTAACATGTCTAACATGCCTGAAGGGGTATGAATCTGAGTAGGTCCAAACTCGGACAGAGCATATGAATCAAACACAAAGGTACTAAGTTCATTGCCTTTAACTAAAGGTGACACAACACAATGAAACTAATAAGGATGAGTTATGACTGTTAATCATGCACCAGGGAAACTCTCTATACCGGTGACCAGTCTTTCTACTGTTATAGTAAAACCCTACAGCTCACTTAGCAAGAAATATTAGTTGACTCTAACTGGATGGCCAACCAATGACGGGCACTCTCTACTGAACTGACCGTCCTCCCCACAATCATAACATAACTCAGGAACTCTAGATTCTCAAAAAATATATGTTGACTTGGTATGAACAACAAACTTAGGTCTGGGTCACTTTCTATACCAATGAACAATCTCACCACAATCATGCGAGCTCTTACACTACTCTGAGCTACTGAACTAATCCAGAATGGCCACCATGGACTAAAGATCTATGATGAATACTCCATAAATTCTAATAAGAACTCTGCCCACTATGACCAACAAAATTGCTCAGAGAGCCACCTATAGCCTGAGACACTATATGTGAGGAGCTGACAAGCTGCAAGCGAAGCTGAACCATGTCGAGAGGAACCTTACTCCTAAAAAGAATAAAAATAGCATTGTATTAATGACATGGCCTCTTACCATTATCTCCATAAGTCTCAATACAAGATCTCTCTGTGGCTCTAACATGATCAACAACCTGAGAGAAAAAAAATTGTAATGCTATTAAATGCTCAAATACTAAATGGAATGGTAAATCTAATCCTTCTATAAACCCATGCACTATCTCATTCTCTAAAGGATATAGCATAGGAATATGTCTGGCCCACTCAAGAAACCCAATCTTATACGTTAAAACTAATAGAGAACCCTACAGAACACCAATAAACCCAACTCTATCCTAAAAGCTACTCAATGAACTGGACCTTATCTCCGACTACATGGTGTTGATAAAATAACTCAGAATCTCTAATATTAAATCTTAAAAGGGTGAAGTGGTCCTACACTCTACCAAAGCCTGGGATAGCCCCAAATTCTTCGACTGATGTTGAAGATCATCGATATCCATCTCTGAATCCCTAGTCTAATACTACATTAAATCTTCAGAACTATATACCAAAGTCCCATCTTCGTCTACAGTTAACCTCATATCATCTATCTAGAATAGAATAGAGTCAAAGAATGTACTAGAGGTTTATAGAAATACGCACACACAACAAGGAGTCAACAATAGAATTTCCTAAAGATGCCCTGTAGCCTTCCAAAGATAAGATAAGAACATCTCCGCACCAATTTATGGGACTCTACTAGATACTAAGCTCTTGTACCAACACACCAGTAAACCTAGGATCTTATATAATAAATACATGGACTCAAACTGCAGTTAAAAGAGTGTAATTCTTTAAATCTATTACTCAAGGTTACTCCGGGGCTAAAACATAATAATATAGTAGAAAGGTTCAGGATCTCTTATGACTAAAGTAAATAGTAGTGGTAAGATCATTGACCAGAATCTATCTCAGTCAAATTTCTAAAACATCATTTTTAGTTACAAATGCTCATAAATTATTAAGTAAGGTAGTACGATTCTCTTTTTCAAATAAAATCTATTTAAAATCTTAAAGTGGGATTAAATCCCTTTTTTAGGAAAATAGTAGTAAAATCATGGTTTCATTGGAATCGTACCACTAAGAGAGCATGAATGTACCATAACCTATGCATGTCATAACTAGTATCTAAACAATATAATCGCAAGCATTTAAGCGTCTATAGACTAAATCAACATCCTTCATAAGGATAGAATACTCACCTAGAGCCTAACTAGAATCGTAACCATGGTCTCAGGTCTAATAGTATATAACTAGCATAATATTAATGCCATAATTTTGGCAACTTTTATAATCCACACAGTCGAGTAGTAAACCTTATACTAAAGGGTTCATAGTCTCAACTATGTCTAACATACTAATAACCTAGGGTGATAGGATCTTATATTCATATTAAGTATTTCATCATAAGAGTCGATTCACTCTTCTATCCCCAAACACCTAAATTAGACTAAGTCATGGTATGCCATCGATAATCATATCCTAAAATTCTTAACTAACATCTAAAATATATATCATACACTATCTCATGAAAAAGAGTTGATCGAAGGCTACCTCAATGACAAACCACAAGTCCTTAAATCATTCATAAATTATTTTCCTTTGCTCCACCATCCCAAAATTTTGCCATGTTATCAGAAAATCCATCTACATATTATTAGGAATAAAATGAGACCCATATTTCTACATAAATATTTGAGTCAAAATTTGGGTCAAGAATGGGCTTATGGGTCCTACCAATGGAATCCAAAATTAAATTCATCACGAGGCCATTCGTAGGACAAGGAATGCGTGCTTAAAATTTGAAAATAAATGGTGCATAAATCGTGGTCCAAATTAGTCCCTAAGTTCTAGGGATTTAAGGACTTAATTTCTAAAAATTTAACATGAAATGGGATTGAAATTGAAGAAAAAATAATGGAAATGACCAAGGAGTGTTAGGCTAACTTACCTTAGCTTCAATGAATGATTTCAAACTTTTTTCTCTCTTCAAGATCTCAAAATAGTGTAAAAATAAAGGAGAAGATAATGTAAAATCAGGTGAAGAAAGGTGATTTAACAATCTATAGGTGATGCTAAAATGGCCACTTGTCTGCTAAGCAACATAAGTCTGCTAAAGCAGTAAGGGCATGGGATGCGGGCATCGCTGAAGCAGTCGCTTGACCGCTAAAGTGGACCTTGACCACTAAAAAGCAGACACTAGCCTAATGGCCAAGGCCATTAAAGCTATTCATGGATGTTAAATTGGATCCATGCCATACCATATATCAGGCATCATATTTTACTAAGTCCAAAATAGACTTTGACTGGTGCTCGAAATTCATTCAAAACACTATTGCCTAAATGAACTATGATACTCTACCAAATTCAACATTATGGACTCAATCTAACCATCAAAACTTTCATTTGAGATTGTTTTATCTAAATGTAGGCCTACACTTATAGTTCTATCTTTCATAAAATCCACTCAATAGCTCAAAATGAGTACGATGCCTTAAAACCTGAACCAAGGGTACCTCAAGCTTAAAAATCAATGTTCTAGTATGGACGGTGTTGTCAAAATTCTTATTCGAGGTCATCTTCTAATATTTTCAGTCCAAGACCAATTCCTTAATAGAGAAAGCTTCAAAACAGACAAATGATCCTACAACCCAAACAAACTATTCGATAACCAAACTGACAGTCTCGATAAGTCACAATTGACCTATACCCACTATAGAAAGGTTTAAAATGCTAGAAATATGTATAAATTAAGGAAATAACCTTGAGGGTGTTACACTTCACCAGGTTTTGGGATTTTATTTTTATATTTATCTCTTTATTATATTTTTTTTTCTATTTTCTTTAGTTCTCTTGATTGTTCAGTACTAGTGGTTATCGATTACGGGTTGGCTTACCTACTGGTGGGTTATGGTAGGTGCCATCATGACTATAGAAAATAGGTCGCAACACAGTAATAGCATTTATCATAGATTAGTTGACCAAATTGGTTCATTTTATTTTATTTATATTTCTTTAAGTACCTAAAGGTTAGCTTGTATCTATGTTTGAGAGATAGTTCACCTTCATGGAGTACCTGTGTCTATTATTTTAGATAGAGGCTCAGTGCTAACTTATAATTTTAGAGAAAATTTTACGAGGAGTTGGGAACTCGAGTTGATCTTAGCACTGCTTTCCACCCATAAATAGATGGGTAGTCAAAGTGGATTATTTAGGCTTTGAATAATATGTTTTTCTAATGTGTTATGGACTTTGGAGGTTAGTGAGAGAAATATTTATCCTCAATGGAATTTTTTTATAGTAATAGTTATTATTCAAGTATGGAGATGGCTCCATTCAAGGCCCTGTATGGTAGGTATTGTCGATCTTTGATTGGTTAGTTTGAGACTTTTGAGGTTAGCCCTTGTGGTACTTACTTGCTTTGTGAGTATTTATATAGGGTTTGGCTGATTCAGGATGGGCTACGAGCATCTCAAAGTCAGCAACAAAGTTATACAATCATAGGATTTTTCCCTTGAAGTTTTGAGTTGGCGATCAGGTTTTCCTTTAAGTATCACCCATGAAAGGTGTGATGAGATTTGCGAAGAGGGGCAAGCTCAGCCCTAGGTATATTAGGCAATTTGAGATACTTTATATAATTAGAGAGGCGGCTTATGAGTTGGTCTTGCTCTTAGGATTTTCAATCATTCATCTAGCTTTTCATGTATCTATGTTGTGATGTTATATTTTGGATGAGTCTCACGTGCTTTATTGGGAATTGGTTCAATTAGAAGAGAGGTTGACCTTTATGGAGGAGCTAATTTTTATTTTGGCCATAGATATCATACTATTACTTCTAGAGAGATTCCAGTGGTTAAAGTTTAGTAGAGACACCATCTAGTTAAGAATCATACTTGGGTGATCGAGAGTGACATGCAGACCTAGTATTCTCACCTATTCAAGCCTTTAGGTATATCTTGATCCTTTACTATCACAGATAAAAGTCCTTTTATTAGTCGATATTGTAATGACCCTTCAGGTCCTTAGCTCCACTTTTGTACCTTTTTCATGGTTAAATATTTCCCATATCTAACCCAAGTTATTTATAACTTGCTTGTACTAATAGTTTGGTCACTGGGTAGTTTGTTTAGTTTTTAGAGTTGATTCCCTATTTTGGATCTTTCATTATGAAGGAACGAGTATCGGACCTAAACTTTACTCAACGGTCTTGTATGCCCATTTTGATAGTTTTGTTACCTCTATTACATCTATTTTAGGCTAGGAGAAAACTTGGTTTAGGTCTTGAGGTTTCTGAACTCGTCCTAGGCCATTAGGTCAAATATGGTTAAAATAGCCCTTTGGGTATGAGACCTATATTTGCTCAAATCGACCTAGACATGAAAACTTAGATGGAAATATTGAGTCTAAAATATTGAATTTGGTAGGGTACCATATTTCATTTACACTCATGGGATTTTGAATGAATCTCAAGGATCCAATCGAAAACTTAGATCTTAGCGAAGTTTGCTGGTATAGGCCAAAAATATCCTTGACATTCGCGAGGCATTGGTCACATTTGCAAAGGCCAATGTTATTGGTCATCTCATTCATGAGTCGGCCTTTGCTCTTATGAAGAGTCATCTTCTAACCATACCAAGTTTCCTTCTTTACGATTGTGGTGGACCAACCACGTTTGTGAAGGGTTATCTAGGTTAGAGGTCGCATTTGAAATGGGGTCCCCCATGATTGTGATGAAGGGACCCTTGGCAGCATTTAAAGCTATAGAACCCGATTATCTTCCATTTTTCATTAGTCCAACCACCATAAAATTCCTAAAGAGCTTAGAAATTATGGTGATCGACATCGAGTATCGGGGCTGAGGTAAAGACACCATTTGGGTCATTTTCTCAACTTTATTTCCTTAAGTTTCCATTTGATCTCTAGCTTAATTCTTCGAATAAATTTAAAGCTCTTATTTACACTGGGACTGATTTGGGGGTTTAGTTGTGCTCAAATTTCATCCTTTTCTAGGGGTAAATGATCTTTGAGTTTAGAGGGATGTGTTGACGGCTTTAAATATGTGATTCCACAAGTGGACCCCACGTGATATTTTAAGTTTGAATTTTTACTTGGATCATTTACATGCAACATGGATATCATTATTCTTATTATAATTTGTGGATAATCATTTTGATAGTGTGGCAACGTTCAGAGGCCTCTCGAAAGGGAAAAGCTCCAGAGTAGTGGACTTTCTCAAGCTTTCGGCGGTGTCCAGATAGGCTAGGCTTACCGCTCTCTTAGATTGAGATATATTATGATATTAGTGTAGTATTATTCTAGATTTAGGTGGGTATTTATGACTTGGTTGATAAATTTAATAATTGTTGATTATTTAGATGATTAAATAGCCTTTTTAGATAGATTTTGGCCCGTCTTCCCTTATATTGGATTAGATTGATACCCTAGGACTATTTTTGACTTACTTAGTACCATGGGATGAAATTATAAAGCCTTATCATAGATTTGGGTAGGTGCTTTCCTTAGTGTGGATTTTCGCGGTTAGTAGTAGGCCCTATCAACCTTTCATTAGGTAGTATGCTTATTTTAGCTCCTTGTAGATCTAAGAAAATTTTAAGCTGTCAACTTAGATAGAATATTGAACCTTGGAATGACTTAGGCAATCTAATGGACTTTGGTTAGCCTTACTAATCCAAATAATGTAACCTTTTGTACCGTATATCTAGACTTGGTGGTTAATATTACTTCTCTTATTAAATTGTTTTATTACTTAGTAGATCATACTAATTGGAGTTTAAGGAAATTTTTGATCCTAAATAAATATGATACTTGACTTATTTATAAAGTTTTGGTGATTGGTATCTCTCTCGATACTTTTTATATCGAGTCCATTTATGGCATAATTACTGCATGGCACTTATTACTAGATTTGGTTTAAGTCCAATATTTATGATCGGTATGCAGCACCTCATTATGATGACACTATTTTCAGTTTTGATTTAAGCCTGACATTTTATGATTCAAAAGGAGTTCCAGGTATGTTATCACATGTGGGCACACTTTAAGATTATTATTGTTGGTATTCCCTCTTGTTTGCATTCGTCGGGATTATGGGCGCTCGGTCTGATTATTTCTCTTGTTTGTATTTTTTGGCTTATAGAGGCCCAGTTATGTGGTAGTTAGACTGCTTTAACTTTGAGTTAATTATTCTGTCTATCTATCGGTTTATCCTGGCCTGGAGTTTTACCTCAGATGTAGCCTTATCCCAGACTTACGTTTACATTCTCGCACTTTATTACACTTCTATTAATTTAGCTCAGTCGGCCCCTACTAAGTACTTGTTGCTTTTGGTATTTATACTATACTTCCACATATCTGCATTTTTTTCTATGTAGATCCTTGTACAAGTTACCACCAGTGATGCTTCATCTAGGATTACTTTAGGAGATCTGGAGATATATTGAGCTTTCAGAGCTGGAACTAATCCTCTCTCCTTCTGTTATTTTAGACAGACTTTACTTTTTTGAGACTACATGTATATTTTATACTATCTAGTACTCTATTTTTTTTATTTAGTGACTCTTGTACCGACCTAACTAGGTCATGTGATACGATCTTTTGCACATTTCTCCCTTTTTCTTGACGTTCAGTATGATCTTACTTTCATATTCCTCTACTTCGTACTTTTATTGCATGCCTAAATTCTGTAGTCATTTATATTTCACCTTTTAGACCATTACTTGTCATTTAGGGCTATGGTTTAGCTTACTTACTGGTGGGTTAAAGTAGGTGTCATCATGACTAGAGAAATCAAGTCGTGATAGCGGTGATGTTGAGATCTCCCATCTTGATATCCACACTTTCTCAAACTGTAATTAAATCATGATCTCCTTAAATTATTCGTGCAATAGACCACAATTACAATAATTATAGTAGAAAATAAATTGAACAAAAATTGAGTAAATAAAATATTCAGGTTGAGGCACGGATATCTCACTCTCTTTAAGGAGATTCAAGTTTATTAAGGCATAATCTATACCGATCCAGTAGTATATCTCTTGACTCGTCTCCTCCAAGATACAATAACCCAACAACGTCGTATAACTCAAACAACGCGGAATTAGTTGAAGAGTTCAAAGCTCCACCAAAAGAATACCTTCGTTCAACATATAATACTCTCTTTTCTATAGTGAATATAGTTAGTGACGTCGAATATTTTTGTTTATCCCAACTCTCTCTTTCACTAATAAAATTACTCTCTTTTGTATAGTAAATATAGTTGGAGATTTAGAATAATTTTCTTTGCCTAAACTTTCTCTTTTACTATTCTCACCTCACTATATTCCACCGTATTTTCCCACACTTCACGTATTTCTCTTCAACCAAACATAAAGGAAGAAGCATCATTATTTATAAGTATAGTATTTTTAAGCATCATTATTTATAAGTATAGTATTTTTTCCATCTAGTAAATGAGAAAGTAACAAAATATTAAGTGGGAAGAATAATGTCTTAGAGATTCATAAGTTACAAGATATAAGGAGATAGATAGTGGACAAATAATGAGGTTAATGATAATGGCTTGGTCGTTTGGTGTGAAGTACTAATACAAACAGTCCCGGAATAAAAATTTTGGCTCTTCGTTTGATTGCCTAATTCGGAATAACTTATCTCGATACTAATAAATAGTACCAGCATAAGTTATCCCATACATTTGGTGTTATAACAATCCCAATCTAATTTATTCTTGGGATAAAGCCATGAAAAGTTATAATTACCCTCTAAACCCTTGATTATCATTATATATATATATATATACAAGAGAGTACATGAGAATTTGGTAGTCCTCACATCAAATTTTTTTATCAATTTTATCCATAATTTAAATTTTAATTACTCTACAAATGTTTATCCATTTTGATAAATTTAAACTATTATATGAGCTTAATGCTACAAAAGTGATGAGTCATGGAGAAATGATAGTGACACCATAAAACTATTTATACAATTAAATTCAAAATTGATTCAAGGGTTTATTGTTTTTCTATATTGTAGATATGTTTAGTAATCTTATTTCAATTTTTTATTTTTCTTAACAAATTTACCATCAACAAGTAATTAAAGTATCTGGATATTCCCTTTCTAACTTAATACATGCTTGATTATTAAATAAAAAATTACTTTTTATATTAGCTACAAATATTTAAAAATTTAATTTTTTTAAAAAAATACAATTTGACCCTCCAAATATTAATGATACTAAATAATGAAAAATGAGATTAATTCTTTTTCAATTTTTTTTTATGATGAATTTCTTTTAACAAAAAATGGGATTATCAATGTTTTATAGAATTTAGGACAAAATAAGCAATTTAACATGAAATATTAAAGCGTCATGGACGTTTAAGAAATATCAACATAAATTTCTTAACATGTATTTTTAGGAAAAAAAAATAATAAGGTTTAAAAAAAATTAGTAACTTTTAAATTTCATTTGTATGGTTTAATATGAAGGAAAATAATTAAGCTATATAGAGTGAAGAATATTTTTGTAAACAAACCATCTATTCTTAAAAAGAATGCAATGCATATTATTTTTAGTATCACAAACCAAACAACCACTAAAAGGTAATACCAAAATAACTAATTTCAGTACAACTAATCCCAACATAACTAATTATGCAGCATAATAAAAAACGTGAATGCAACAGAATGAGCAACTAATTGCTATATTTTATCGATTACTAACATGAGAAATGAAATGCCTCATCACGACATAACATTCAAGAAATAAGTTGCCACTTTCCTTTGCCTTAATATGGGTTATTAATTGCCATGATAATGAGGCACTCAATATATATTATTTTTAATATTAAAATGCCCACAAAACCAACACAATTCAAATGTTTGATGATTTCAATCCGCGTATCCTTAATTAACCATGTCTATAAATTCAATTGTATTGTTTTAAAGATGGTCACTTATTTTGATCTACTTCATTTGAAAAATAGAATTACGGGAAATTACAAATTTGGTGATCAATCTTGCAATCACCAATTAAGCTGAACACCCTTCATTGTCGGCTAGCTACTTTTGTCGTGTTAAAGATGCTGGAAAAATTACATATATACACAAGGTAATTTTACCTTATTACATAAAATTTCATATTGAAAACGAAATTACAAAATTCTCAAATTAATTACACAAATCTCTTCTTTTTTACTATTTCTCTCGCTTCCTTATTATACATCTCAAACCACCGTGTTTTGCTCCAAATTGTGCTCCATATTTTCCGCCTAAAACCTTGCTAACGTGATTTGGGATGTCAAATTTCTTTCACTTATCAAGCACCAACTGGTCAAGTAATTAACTTCATCACTTTCTTCATTTAAATAAAAAATTATTTTAAGTTTTACTTTGTTGCGTATTAGTTCTCAAATTCCCAACCCCCCACTCCCGCCCCCGTCCCCGCCCCACACCCACTAGACTAAATTGCCCGCGATACACGATATATTGACCTGACAGCTTTGTTTCGAATACCGATAAGGTAAACATCGAAAAAAATAGGTTCGGAAACCAGTCTCAGACTCAGCTTTCTATTCAGGTTTGTACACCCATTACTTCAAAATTCCTCCTCCAATTTCGCCTCCTCTTTCCGACACATGAGCTTTTGTTGGTTTTATGGTCATATTATACTTTAGATATTTGCATTATACATTACAAAGTTTACATTAGATATTACTTTAATGCGTTGTTAGTTTTATGGTCACATTAGACTTTAGACATTTACATTATACATTAGAAAGGTCTATTTTATAATACTGTATTTACTTCAGTAAATGATTTCGTATACGTTAATACTTTTTTATAATACTTTATGTTGATATTTTTTTGGCATACGTTGGGTACATTATACTTTACAATTGTAACCTTATACAATATAATGTACATAAGTTTAAATCGACTGTGTTAACCTCATATATTTATGGTCATACTACATTTTAGATATTTACATTATACATTAGAATATTTACATTAGATATTAATCTTCATGACATCCTTATAATATGTATAAGGTTACATTATACATTTAGAAAATTTATATTTTACATTAGTTTTCATAATAATATTATACATAGAAGTACTATGTATAAGGTGTACAACACATGTGGAACTATTGTATAAGGTTATCTTTTTTTGTTTATGGCGGTCTGCTAATATGCTGCTCCCTTTTTTGTGTTTTTTTTTTCTGGTTGTAACTTGATTTTTTTGTGATAGTTCTAATAACTTTGAAAATCGATTTTTTTTTCTATCGTAACTTGATTTTTTTGATGTTTTTCAAGAAATTTTTGAATTTGTATTGCAGTTCCTATTTTCAAACTTCCATAAAATCAGCACATTAATTACTGGAGTTAATTGTGAGAGAGAATAATGGTAGCAGATTTTATTTTCATAATTGTAGGCTAAACGGCTACGTCATACATTGAAGTAACGTATAAGGCATAGAGTAATGTATATGTAGTTCTCTAAAGCTAAGAGAAAGAAAGTACATCCGAAATTTTATATAATTACTTTCATTAAGGATGGGATTTATGTTGGATTTATGTTGTTTATACGTATTTATTTGACCTATTTATACAGCATGATATTTTTTTGTCGATGTGTGTTACACTGATCACTCTTTCTTCGTCATAACTCGGCCGCTGGATCTTATCAGTAACTAAATATGAAGTGAGTATAAATGCTATAATTGCTACAAAAGTCGATACTTCATTGGCTAGGAAGATTATGTTTTACTAAAAATTTAGAAAGAGTTCACTTACCTTGATCTATAAACTTAAATCAAATTTTTCGTGTCCTTCAAACATATCCAAAATTAGGATTCACACAACCTCATAATAGGTTCTATACAAGTCAATACATATTTAAGCGTTATTCGTGGAATTTAACAAACTAATCCAAAAACAGTTAACTTGAAAATATTTTGATTAAGTTTCTGACTCGTGATCAGTTCTGTACAAATTCGTGGGAATCATGCATGTCTATAGTCGTATTCTTTCTAATCATGTAAACAGAAACATAATTATAATATTCTAAATTATAAAGTTTCATTCTCAACCAAAGATTCTACCTTTTTCCATTTCACATCAACGAAACTAAGAATTTATACTAGCTTTTGTTCGAATGACTAATTGATTAATTCATATCACACATTCCTTGTACGCCTTCATTGTTCGTAACTTCGTATCATAGTATGAAAATAAAAGGTTGGGGGAAATAACCTACTCGAAAAAATACCAGGTTCTTGAATTCTTAAAGTAGAATGGAAATGTGTAAATTCTTATGTTAATCATATGATAACCACGTTCTTACTTGCGGTGGGCCGGTGAAACCCTATTTTTTCTCCCTTCAAAATCTCTCTAATATTGTCGTAAAAATTCTGTGGGTTTCAACAACAATATAACAAGTATAACACAAGTATACATTATATCACACGCAGGTATAGACAGAGAAGAATATGTATATACAGGATGATCAAGTATAAGTGACGTGATATAGAGCAAGTGGACATATAACATGTCATTCTGGAAATTCAATCACAACATCAATCATAATAAAGCAAATACAACGTATAATATAATGATAATGATGATGACGATGATGCACGAGGTTGGCACACAGCCTTGAGACTGGCACACGGCCTTGAGATTGGCACACAGCCTTGAGCAATATTCAGTATTTCTAGTGTTTTTAATATTTTTAGTGTTTTCAATATTTCCAGTATTTTCAGTGTTTCTAAAGCATATATATAATATAAGACGCAAATCAAGTAAACACACATGACAAAAAGTAAATATAACGCAATAAAACAAATAAGTGAAATGATGCATATTATGACATGAGAATGGTGATATAAGATTCACAACCATTCAAAATGAGTATTTTCACAATCAATTCAGATGTTGTATTTCCACAACCAACCAAAATGTTACAATTCCACAACCACGTGAGCCAATATCCACTCACTATTTCCACTATCCACGAATTTTTCACATAATTCACATGTCCACAAAGTATGAATATATCACAATATGTCAAAGACACCACAATATGCATTTCTAACAATGCAATACAATTATGCTCATGTATTCAAGGCTATCAATCATCACATAAGACACCCATACGGTCACACATATCACATGATATCTCAGATTCAATAATTATATCATATTTAGGCCCCCAAACAGGCACAACATATAGATAGTCATATTTCATAATTAGTTCTCACTCTTAATATGCATTTTGGTATACAAATTGACTACCCAACTTAGTCTGAAAAGTTAAGTCATAACCTACCATGAAGGCCAAAATTGATCCACTACACTTTCATCCCGCAACCTTACTTCTCACGAACGATTTCGAAATCAACTAAAATAAAGAAATATAGAATCTATGCATCAAAATAAAGTCAACAATACTCATATTGCCTACTTTTGGTCTGGGGTCAAAACAAACCCCCCGAAATGAATTTTCTGAAAAGAAAGATAAAATCTTAACTTTTCTTCAAAACGTGTTTTTCATACCTTTAGGAATCACTATAACAAATTTAATTATCAGGGACCAATGATTTTGCCACTTATAAGTCGTATTTTATCACAAAAGATTTAGCGTGACGAAAAATATTTCGTCAATCAAACGTCTCCAAAGTGGATCGCTAAAAGTATACAAAGACGATTCAATGCTTCGTCATTAGAAAAATTAAATTAGTTACAAAAAAAAATCTTCCCCAAATGTGTAACATTTATGATGAATTTGTTTGTCGTAAAAATGTAATTTTTTTGTCGTTGATGATATATTTTTGTCACTAAAAAGTCATTAACACCGACAAAATTTCTTCATCCCTAATTATTTAGTTCAATCAGTGACGACACCAATTGTCTCTAGAGTTATATATATTCTGCAATTGAACAAATATATTTTCATCACTAATGACAACCTTTTGTATACAACAAATATTTTCGTCCTTAAATATTTGAATTAGTGACAATTATTATTATAATAAAGATAAATAATTTTGCAGTTAAATCTACTATTTTGCCACTAAAAATATTTTTTTTACCAAAGATATAGAATTATCGCTAAATTCTATGATTTCCGACAATTACAATTGTCACAAAATACAAAATTAATTTGTATCAAATAAAAAGAAAGATTTAAGACAAATACATTTGTCACTAAATATAATCAAACTTATGACGAAACAGTTTATTTTGTGATAAAAATATTTGTCTTAAAAGTATAATTTAATTGTTGCTAAAAGTTACCTTTAATAATAAAATCTTTTATCATTAATTACAAGAAAACGCTTAATTATTTCATATTGATATTATTTTTAAAATTAGAATTGAATAAATTAAAAATAAAATTATAAAACATACTGGATAATGATAAAATCACCCACAATCATACAAATTAAGAAAATTAAAATTGTATTGAGGTAATATCTCCTTACAGGGCAAATCAAAGTAAGCCAAGTCCAATAAAAAATTAAATATAATTGAAATACAATACTAAATATTACTCATATCCTAAACTAAGATGGATATGTAGATATCTCTTCCAAAGTACCAACAATTTGTTGAACTTGCAATTAGTCTTCATTCAACTCTCAATTTTATATCTGTGAAAAAAAAATTAGGATTGATGATAATGCTTATAGATTTGGCAATCAAAATGACTCTACATGCTACCTGCGAAATGCACAACTTATTCAAAATGGATGCCAAATGCAAAACTTGAGGAGAATCATGAACAAGATAATGTAGAATCATGGAAACCACAACTGAAATGTTTGGATGTAATCTCAAAGGGCAGTTTATGTATTAAGCCTAAATTAAAATAAAATGCTACACCGATCATAGATATCTCATCACCTGCTAAATTTTAGAAAAATAAGTATAAGAAAGAATACCAAAGTAATTTAGCACAAAAAAAATTTAAAACATCACTTTTCTCATCATTACTTGTCTATATATAACAGAACAATTTAACAGTTCCAACCTAAAATAGCAAAAAAAGGTCATCTGTCATTTCAATTATCGGATTGATGAAGAGAACATTGAGGAGAGAATAATCGATAAGAAGTTTAAAAGAGATGCGAATGTTGCAATCAGAACATTAAAGTTAATCAAAGACACTAAGATTAGTGGCAAAACACATCCTCAGTGGATACAACTTGTTTCAGCAGTTGATCATAGAGTTGATTAATCTCTAGCCATTTTAAGGTCTCAGGTAATCGCAGATCACAAATCCTCCTTCTGACTTCCCTTGGTAGGCCACCACCTCTATCCACTTTAAATTCCTCAGACCCAGAGTCAAAGGGGCCAACTGAATATTCAGAATCCAATTTTCACAATTAAAGAAGACCTTAAACAATAATATTCCTCTATCAGCTACAATTTGATGTCAACAGTAATGGTCTTAAATGCATATCCACCAATTTTTACCTATTTTTACAACTCTTAAAGTAGAAAAGTAAAATCACACTCAAGGATGTCTGTTGCCAGTGGAAGGTGGCAAATATCCCATGGATTTAGTCGAGGAAGGCGAAAGTTGGACCGTATACCACAGTTATCAAAAAAGAGGAAAAGTGGAATATATATGATGACATTAACTACCTGGAATGTTGTATTTTTATTTACTTTTGGTAGAATCACATTTCATATTTTATGTCTTGTCTTGAAGATTTTCTTGGATAACGACAAGATATCTGATTTCTTGAAGGTTCATGACATGAAAAATCAGTCTCTTCTAATTGCTGCTCCATTTGTATTTACTGTTGGCTTAGATAGTCGTGTAGAGAGAGTTAAAAAGGCGTCTGATGTGGTCTTAAAGGGGGTGGACAGTGTGGAGAAAGTGCAGATTCATGATGCTCACACAGGTAGGCTAAACTCTCATGCTAACCCTACTAAGGTTAACTCTAGAAATGTAACTACACCTAATTGGTACTGATCAGGTACAAGAGGAAGGGGTTACACCTGACACTTTCTAATGACAAAGTTACTGGTTATGTGCAAAATTAGAAGGTCGTGCAGAGTAAAGAGGTGATCAGTACCCCTACCCTTAGTACTAGTGATGCCATAGCTTTTGTTAACACTTTAGTTGGCTGCCAAAATCAAATATGTAAGAATGAAAAAGGCACTGTGGATACTCTTAAAATTCCACAAAAAATTGAACAAGAAGAAAGGAAAGCAATAAAATTAAAGCAGGACAAATTAGACAGATGAGAATAGACTCCCACTAATATAAGGTGACATAATCATAATCGTGTAATAGGAAACATACTAACAACAGAAAACACCCTTAATGTTAAAAACTAGATAAAAACAATCCAGCAAACACATCAACTTCTCAGCTAGGAAAAAATGAATCTATCAAACTTTAACTTTCAAATATCATTCACTCAATGTTAACTTCAAATACTACTGATCAGTACCTAAAGTACTTTTTGTTTCTTCAAATATCACTCAATTTACATAAACCGGTCCATAATTTGAATTTTATGAAGTCTAAGAAGAGATCACTAGTAATTAAGGTCTAAATTTATTTTATGTACATAAGTAGTAGTTAACAATTTTGTACTAACGCGTACACATATATGTGATTTGGGTCAAAGATACTAAGTTCTCGTAAAGCATGAAGTTTTAGTTAGTGAAATAAAAATAGAAATATACTTATAGTTGGCATTTTGATGGAGTTCTATCTCCGCTGCATTATTTAAAAAATGAAAAGTTAGATCATAAATGCTCCATAATTTATATATTTAATAAAGAGAAATTAAATAAAACTTATCATATAAATTTTCGTTACTTCTAACCTTGACAGTGATGAGCTAACAAGAAGTTGTATTTTCTTAAGCATTTCCTCTTAGCATGCTGCTACAGTATTCAACGAAAAATATAATGCTTTAATCTGCAACTGTTGGTCTTGTATTTGACATTTCTGATCTTGTATCTGTGATTGTTGGCCTTCTACTACAGTTTCAGCTACGTTTAATTGCTTTTGTAACTTATTTTGGGCACTAGTAGCTTTCTGTTTTGCCTTTATAAGGGAATTTTCTATCTCTATCATTCTCCTTTATGGTGTCCTTGTAGTATTAGGTTTAGTACCATAACCAAGACCTTTTATGTACACCGACTTTATACCAAGTAAAACATCCATAATTTCATCAATAGTCATGGAAGACTCTCCAGAAGTATATAGAGCTTTTAAATCTGTCATGTTGTTCTGCATAAAATAATAACACAAAAAAAAATACATGAAGAATATTAATCAGAAAAATGCAATGATATGTTACTAAAATATTAGTTTTTTACATAGCTATTCTCGGGTTCTTTAGATGACCATCCTTTTTCACTCGTATAATGAGTAAGCTTGTAGAACTCAATTTTGTCAGGCTCTACACCTTCATGTTCCTTTTCACCCTATGTAACAAGAAAATAATATGAAATAGTAATTAGAGGTATTGGACTGAAATGTGCCACAACTTACATGCATGTTCTCTTTTTTACCAAATAACACAATATTAAATAGTACCAAAGTGTCATTAGTAAAAAGAATTAAACTAGTATAACTTACAATTTCAGCACGAGCTACTACAAATGCTTTTGATCCCATGAAATGATTAGATTTAAGCTTAGTTCGATTGGCCTTGTTTATTTCGCATCATTTCTACAAAGAAAATATAAACATCATAACTTAAATAACAATGAGAATAATATGAATATAAATTACCTTGTGCTCTGGATCATTCCACATGTCACAAAGTTTATTCCAATTTTTTGAGGTCAACTGTTCTACTTTCATTTTACGAGCCTCTTCCACGGAGCAAGCACTTTCAAATTTTTGTTTTAACTTGTAGCGTCATTGTTGGCTTCTATTTTTTAAAATATCCTCACAACTATCTTTCACATAATGCTCATCCAAATTACCGTCAAACCTCTCCTAAAAAATAAATAAGTATTGGAGAAACACACAAAACAATCGAAATTCCTTTTAATTTAAAATTATAATCATAACATCTACTAACATGCCTAATACCTTAAAACTCTAAAGCCCTTAAAAGTATAGACTGTAGTTTGTCATATAATATATTTTAAAAGAGTATAGAATCCTTACGTGGCATCTATTTAGTGTTGCATCTTTGTCCTCCTTTGTAAGTTCCTTCCACTTGCTTAGAAGTGTAAGAAAATTCTAAACAATTATCCTTAATTCATTGGATAGTTTGGATGATTGAATTGGCTTAGTTGGCCTTCCTTTACCAACTGGGATCTCTATTTTCATATTGCTTCCCATAGGCTTCTTTATTTTTTCAAGACCTTTTCCTCTAGTCTTGACACGACCTTTCCTGAGTCTAGCAGAATCATCTGATGAAAAAACATCAGTTCAAAATACCACCTAAATCTAAAAATGATAAAGTATATATGTAGATATATTTACACATATAGTAATAATACACAGGATAAAGACAAGAAATCTTTAAATTTTATTTTATTTTGTTGTGTCTTAACAACCAACTAAGTCAGAAATGCATTAACAAAACTGAGAGAATATAGGAGAGCTAATAGCGTTTCCTTGAACTATTAGAAGATTGATGAGCACACAAAATAATTACTGTTACAGATTTAGTACTTTTACTATTTACAATCTCAATTTCGAGTGTGTATGGTGTCTCTTTAGAAGTTTGACATAAATGAAAATTTCAAAGGTTAAATATTTTCAGTTTCAACTTTTACAAATAACTAAATAATCGAATTCTAATAAATATAGATGTAGGCTAACATATGGGTGAAATATGCACAGCTAGAGGTTAGTGATACAAAAGGAGAAATCATTTTTTTATGGGATAGTAGAGTATAGGATGGGGGAATATGTGAAATATTTGCATATTGTATTACTTGCATATTCAACGGGAAATCTATGAATTTCAGTTGGCATATATCTAGAGTTTATGCTCCTTATAGTAGAGTAGAGAGAGAAGGTATGGTGGGAACTTACTTCGATGAGAGGTCTTTTCTCAGGTTCATGGGTGGTGAGGGTGATTTTAATATTGTTAGATTTCCCAAAAAAAAAACTGATCCAGGTCCACAACTAGCAGGTGATATTTTTACTTGGAGGAGATAAAGATGCTTCCAGAACAAGTGCAATAACATTCAGAAGACGAAGATGAATTGCATAGTTTAATTTTTTTGGTGTTAACATGAGTACATGGAAGATCTAGAATCAGTTATGGATATTTTAGGCTCATTATAAGTTTTTGCTATAGAGTTGAAGATCTTTTTATTACTCCCTTACAATTGTAATTATAGAAATTTGTTATATGTTGTGGTAGGTTTGATTGTTTTAAAATAGAAAACTAATCGTTACCTTCTCAATATATATATATATACATAGACAGAGAGTTGATTTGAATGTATTACCTGTATTAACAATGGGAGTAGGGCTATTTGATTCATCCGGTGATTGAGTTGCTTAAATTGTTCTCCCCAATAAGTGTAGTTTGCCTAAAGACACCTCCTCCCGGTGCTACTGATTTGCAAAATTCTGCTCAAAAGTACTATGTAATTATAGTACATTCATAACATAAAAATTTCACTGGTTTAACAAATGAATAGTTAACAAAACAACCAATCATTGACAACTAAAAGATCTAAAAAGAACGTAAATCGTCAATTTGGAACATCATTTTATTTTTAAGTCTCATATCATTTTATTATTAGTTCTAGCCCCATTTCGGCCATCCTATTTTAATTTTACATATTACATCTTCATCTATCATGCCATTCTCCTAAAACATCGAGTGTAGATGTCTGACAGTTTGTATTTACGCAGAAAAATCTATCTATTCTAACTTCAATTTCATTCTTCTTATGGGGATAGCAATGCTCTAGTTGTTGTCTCTGTTTCTATTTTTGCCACGACCCAAACTACTGGACCGTGTAGGCACCTACGCTATTCTAAGAAGCTAGGAGAACCCTTATTACCCAACTAAAAATATACGGAAGACTTCTATTTTAAAGGAATACTAGATTAAATATAATAAGGTAAATTAAATATTAATAAATATTTTTTTTATAAAACTTCTTACAAGTGTCCTTCACTATCCCAAGGCTTGGTTAGATATGTACAAGAGCTATCTACTACAACATAGACTGACAATAAAATAAATAATACAAAAACTCTAACATCTGCCAAGAAGAAAGTGCAGAAGTTAGTGCT
The DNA here is from genome assembly GCF_002878395.1 of Capsicum annuum. Lineage (NCBI taxonomy): Eukaryota > Viridiplantae > Streptophyta > Magnoliopsida > Solanales > Solanaceae > Capsicum > Capsicum annuum. The sequence goes on from NC_061121.1 coordinate 195,762,649, forward strand.
GAATATCATCATCCATCTAGCAACTGCAACTAACCTGCATTCAGTCTACACTCCAAGAAGGAATATAGAAGAGTAGGGTCAGTACATTCACATATACTGGTAGGCATTATCGACCAACTGTGTTAGTTCATATAATCACAAAATATAATTAAGGAAAATAAATCATGACATCTTGAATGGAATATAATTCAACTAAGGTTGTAATAATATTATTACTTTACCTATGTAAGTTATAACGTCCAACTACTCTTCCAATATTATATTCGCTAATAACATACTTTAACCTCATTAATTCACACCATCAACCACAATCCAACGCTAATACATCACTATTTCTCTTTATTCACCTTATCTTTTTCATTACTCATATTCACAAGAACAAACCTGTAATCATAAACAACCCACACTAAACTCTCGGGCTAACAATCAAATACTCTATTATAATATTAAATAATGATAACTAGTCATTCTGGTAAGCTACAATTCAAACACATATAAATAAAGCAAGTCAACTAACATATAAGTAAGTACAAAGTTACACTTTTTCAAATACATATCACACAATAAAAAGCCCAATGAATCAACAATACAACAAGAACAGATCAAACCATGATCACAAACAAGCCATATAACCATCAAGAGTATCAAGCATACTGTAAACATCCACAAACTCAACACAAATATGTACATATCTTATTTTTTCCCAAATAGTCATGACCTGCAGGGAACAATCTATGTTCATGTACGGTACCGGCATGGTACCCGATCCACCATATATATATCCGTACCAGCATGGTACCTAATCTAACATATACATATCCGTACCGGCATAGTACTCGATAAAACATATACATATTCGTACCTGTGTGGTACCCGATTCACCATATACATATCCGTAACGGCATGATACCTGATCCAACATAACATATCCATACCGGAGTGGTACCCAATCCAACATATACATATCCATACCGGTGTGGTACCCCATCCACCATATACATGTTCGTATCATCGTGGTACCCAATCCAACATATACATATTCGTATCGATGTGGTACCCGATCCACCATATTCATATCTTTACCGGATGGTACCCGATCCATCATAAATAAGTAATATCAATATCAAATTTACACTACCTCACAGCATACAATACAATGTACCAATTTTACAAGTATACTTAAAGTCATAAGACAGCTTCAATGATCATTTATACACGTCTCAACAATCCAAACATTATCAATTTCAAGCATGTCTGAATACCAATCAACAAGTATCCAATTTAGGAGCATATACGCAATTAAATTGAGGCTAAACTCCAATCAAACCGTAACCTATTATATATATTTTATTAAATTCACACTATCTTTCGAGATGCAATACGATGTACTAAATTTATAAGTGCGCTTAAAATCATAAGAAAATTCAACCAAGTTCTTTCATTTATCAACATTTTGACCCTTTTACGGGAACTATTACAATAATTCATCATGATTATCAACAAGACATTCATAGCATTACTTTAAGGAGCTATCATTATCAAATAATCCACTCATAGGCACAATTCAACAAACCATCATTGTCACCAATTTAGCCTCTCATGCGCATCCAATAGATATAGTATTTTTATCAATATCAAAATAAGAATATCATAAAATAAATCACAATTTAATTCTTACGTATACAAGTCACTAATTAGAGCCTTAATTACTCATCAATTATTAAAAATATTATTATCTTCTTAAATACCGCAACTTGGGTACTAACATCACCACCTATAACTACCACATTCACGTGTATCATCATCGTCTACCTCTTTCAACATAATACAATCATCACACTAATTCAAATCATCTATTCCTTAGATATTACTATGCTCATTAATATTCGATCTTAGCATAATTCTGTGATGACCCTCCCGGTCGTTTGTGAAATTTTCTCATCTACTCTATTTTAGCGCTCTACGTAGTTTGTATACATGAATTATGACTCACGGGATGAGTAGTACTAATTTGGGAGGTGTTCGGAAGTTATTGAGTCATTAGTTGAATTATTAAGTTTTAATAAAGTTAAATCCAATCATGGTCAATTTTTGAGTGAGACGACCTCGGGTTAGTATCGTAGTATTTTTAATAGGTTTGGAATATTCTTTTTAGTCAATGTAACTATTTGACTTATTTTCTCGAGATTCTGAATAATGTTCGAGGACTTATTGGGTATTTTAGATAATTAAGTTAATTAGTGACTTAGTGGGTCAAACTATAATTTTCTTATTTATTAAGACCTATGTATAAGAATTGGATTAAGTGAAAAGGGTTTATTATATTTATAATTATAATTATAATTATAATAACAACATCTGATATCTGGGGTAAAGAGGGAGGCACACGAAAGTTGCAGTTTTCACCACAGTTTGCAGAAGGAGCATCGATAGGTGAGTCAATTCCTAGTGCCTATGTGCTGCTACGTCTTATTAATGATGTTCAGCATCAATTGAATTTTCAAGATAGTCATACGGTGGAAGTAAAATATGTTAATTATGGATAAACTTAAAATTGATCAATTGTTCTGTAATAGTTGTTCTAATCATTGGAAGTCGTGTAGAGTAAGGTTAATGCAATGATTGGTAAATAGTTGGTCAATATTGGAATTTGCATAGACATAGATGACCACTGTTGCATTCTTGAATAAAGATTGTTTAATTATAGTGATTATAATATTATTTGTGAAGTATTTTAATAAAAAAAAATAAGGCAATGGTTGTCCAAATCATGGGTTGATAACGATGAAAAGTGGTTTTTGTTTGTTACTGGTCAAGAAACAGTAAAGCAGATAGGATGGTTACTTTTTTATTATTATTAGTTTGATTGTAATTTTGGGGTTTTAGAGCAAAAATTTATAAAACGGATGTCATTAGATTCATATTTTTATGGAGATTATATATTAAAACAGATTTTGAACGTTCCAAAACTTTGAGGAAGGAAAAGGCACTTGTGGACTAATTTTATTCGAATTCATTGGTTGAGGTAGGTTACAGTTTAATTGGAGTTTATACTCGGCTTAATTGTGTGTATGCTCCTAAATTGGATACTTTTTGATTGGTATTCGTACATGCTTGAAATTGTTGTTGTTTGAATTGTTAATGCATGTATAAATGGTTATTGAAAAATTACTTGATGGAATTGTATTATGACTTTAAGTGTACTTGTAAACTTGGTACATTGTGTTGTATGTTGTGAGGTTGTGTAAATTAATATTGAGAATACATGTTTATATTTATGTTGGATTGGGTACCACGCCGGTACGTTTATATTTATGTTGGATCGAGTACCATGCCGGTGCATTTATATTTTTATTGGATCGGGTACCATGCCGGTACATTTATATTTATGTTGGATCGGGTACCACTTGGTACATTAATATTTATGTTGGATCGGGTACCACGCTGGTACGGTACATAAATACAAATTGTTCTCTGCAGGTCATGACTATTTGGGCAAAAATAAGTCCCATAGCATGTGTGTACATCCTTGTTTTGATTTGGTGGATGACATACTTGTGTTGATTTGGTGGATGTTTACAGTATGGTTGATCCTCTTGATAGTTATGTGGCTTGTTTGTGAGCACTGTTGACCTTCTATTGCTGTATTATTGATTAATTGAGAATTTGTTATGTGATGATGCCTGTCTACTTGTTATTTGATTTATGTTGTGTACATGTTATTAAGTTGAGTTGACCTATGATATCTACTAGTACATATTGGTTTGTATTGATACTACCTTGTACTCTTCTTTTGTTGAGTGCAGAAATTATTCTAGAGGCGCATACATGATCTCACCTCTAAAGTTTGATAGCAGATCTTGATCCAAGGGTGAGCACTCCATCTCCAGGCTTCCATGGGTCATCTTATTTGTTCTTGTCCATCTTTCGGGCAATGAAACATTCTTTATTTACTTTATTTTAGGATATCTCTTTAGACATGATCTTTGTTAGTTGTTCTTGTACGATGACTTTCAGGTCTTGGAAATTTCAGTTAGTAGATTGTTTGGTTTTCGCGCTACTGATGAATAACTCCAGATTATTATTGTTAAGATAGTTTTATGAAACTATCATTTTAATATTGACTAAGTGATTGGGTAATATTTTGATTTAGATGGTTCTCCCACAGGAAGGTTAGTGTGGGTGCCACTCATGGCCGTTTGGGTCGTGACAAATTCTCCTCATCATATTATTGTACAATGCATACAACTTAATATCATTACAACTCAACTAGGTTCATCACTAGAACAACTAAAAAAAATATCATGTTCATATATTACATTTACAAAAATCTCCTTTCGGGCACATAATACATAATATCATAAATATCACATAATCAATCAATAATATAGTTTTTGGAATTAAAGTTCCGTACTCGTGTCTTTATCCACCTCAACTCCATGCCCGCAGACCTAGACATACTTTATCTCATCAATTCTAAATTAAGAAAATATAAAATAACACAATCTTCTACTCATTAAACCTAGCCTACCTAGATGCCAAGCTTTTGAATGAAGCAAGCCGTAATAAGAATGTTATTTCTTTTCCTTCATGCCTTGGAATAATCAACCATCTAAAAATCAAGCAATAATAAGAGTAACTAAATAATTACTCTTCAAACAAATATCTTGGGGATTCAAACTCAGTAGTTCTATTCTTAATTCAAGGTCTATATCATTCTCCAATGCCAATTATCTCTTTCAAGCTTAACTCATCTACATTAATGGAGTTTTTATGCTAAAGGCCTCATCTTTATGGAATTCAAGATTCCTAACCATCAAAATTCATAATCTAGTTTATGAAATTCATGTTAAGAATCTTTAATTTATAGTTTAGAATCAGCTCTAGGTCATATTAAAAACACTCATGAGTATTTCCCTAAAGAATTCCACCATTAAAGGTCTTTCTAAGGATTCTAAGATGTTAAAGGATTAAAAGACGAAGAAAATAATGGAAAAACTTACCTCAATGAAGGAATTTTATCTTACACCTAGGGAAATCACCTCTCTAGGGTTGAGAAATGAAATTTGGGGTTTTTAGACCTAAAATACGCCTGAAGCTGATATAAATACCATCAGAATTTTTTCTACAGCGAAATCCTATTTCTGCCCGGATAGTGCTCAGTAAAACAGTCATAACTTTGTACTCTGAATTCGGATTGAGGAACGGTTTATTGTGTTGGAAAGAGGACTCAGAGATCTTTGATTTGGTGGTATTGGTACCTCTAAATACTTATATTCTATGAGATATAATTGTTTGAATTTGTCCCTAATAGAAACTCATATCAAAACTGTATTGGAAAGAAAGTTTTAGACTTAACTTTGTGTTAGGGATATTGTATGACCTTAATTCATGCCTAAAGAACTTTAAAATTAAAGTATTGATATTATCACTTATGAATAATTAAATTTATCGGGCTTGAGTTTATCTAGATACATTCGAAGGATAAAATCTTCGTCGAAATATTTGAGGTAACCTAATAAATAAAATATTGGCTATTTTGGACACAAATTAATATTGAGGAATGAAAATTAAGAATTTTCATGAATTTACTATGACTAATTTAGTAACAGTGAAATGGGTCGTTACAATTTTTTTCTAGGAAGTGCTTGAGTTGTAAACTATGCTAATTAGACAATCATAAAGAATATCCCTCCAAATATTGTAATAACTTTAATTTCACAATAAAAGTATCCTTATATTAAAATCACTGTACTCAAAATTATAACAGGGAACTGAACTAACAAGTAATTAAAGAACAATAGTGGACCTCTGAGGTGTAGACCTTTAAATTTAGCTAAGTACATATGCATAAATATAAGGTAAAATATTTACACATGCTTCATAACCATTTTATATGCTTTTGGATTATAATACTACTAACATTAGTTTTTCTATTTGAAGTCTCAGATCCTATCGTTTGTTACCAGAAAACTGAAATCCCTTGTCATAAATGTGTGAACTTACATGTGAACATATATACCAATATAATTGGACATACTATTTCAGTTTGCTCCAGTGCATGGGCTGCACCTTTTTAACTCTTCTTCTTTTGTAGCTTCCTCTCTTTGCATTATGTTGAGCCTATTGATGCATACCAACTCTTATTATTTTCTCCTAGCCTAATATTGTATGCACTACGAAATTTTGAACAAATATGTAAAAGCATATCCTAGTAATAGATTGCCTGTAAATAGCTATATGCAAACCACATATATATGAACTAACCTAAATAGTAACAATGATAGCTTTACAAAATTGGAAAGAAAGTTTTGACATTTAAAATATAATGGTTTAGAGAAGCACATTGAAGTTCACACTTTGTGGTAGTTCACAGCAGAATTTGCAATCTCCTTTTCGTACAAGAAAAATAAAATGCCTAAGTGGTGAAACAAAATATCATAGCTAGTAACTAGAGTAAACAATTCAGATTATTCATTAATATATAAAATTAGTACAATAACAATTATACAAATGATTAAAATAGAAAAAAATATAAAATAAACCTTACGAAATTATGGTTGCCTTTCCATAGATTTCATATTTGATAGGGCTATCCAACTCAGCATCTAAAGCCAATAGCTTGGTCAATAGGTTATATATCACCAACTATAAAGGACAGGAGAGACAGTACCCCTTCTGCACAACAACGTCACTTAAAACTAAAGTTAGCAGCTAACGGATTGTATGATGCAACTAACCACATTTTCCTTGTAATGCATTGAATGTTCATGGAGGTAGAGAGGTTTTATTTGATAGACCTCAGTTCAAGGAAAAAAATATCCAAAGCAATACAGAAAAAAATAATGAAAAAAGAATAAGTCATGGCAATGTACTATAAAGTACAAACAACCTAACAAATTATCATGAAAAGTAATCACAACAAGATAATTTGATAAATAAAGTACAAAAATAACAGATATTGATCAAACACAAAGGACAAGAAAGTACCAGAGTAATACTATGACAAGATAATCTTTTTGTACAACTATATGACTTACGAGCTAGGGTAATTAAGGAGGAGGATTTATCTTGCTTCTCTGGTTGCTTTATGTGGTTTTCTACACATAAACTAGAGCATTGCAATCCCCTACCTATATCCAATGCTCCTTTGCCAATGCAATAAAGCTTACAGCCTCTCTCACACTGCTCAAATTCTGAAAAATGTTTATAGCTTTCTCAAATCTCTACACTGAATATAGTCTCAAGTCTGTTAATGGCCATCTTTCTGAAAAAATATATATCTTTGGAGATCAATTGAAAAAGGATGATATTAAGGTGTATGGGGCAATTTTGGAGCAAACTAGTTCAGATGTTTATCCCAATGCTGTAAATGGTACCAAGTTGTTTCTGCCAAGCTTACATCAAGTTTTCTCAGGAAAGTCATCAGTGCGAGATTTGGAAGCCAAGCTGCTCCTGCTATAGCTGTACCAGATAAAAAAGCTGCTAAGCCTGCCGATGATAATGATGACGATGATGACATCAATTTTTTTGGAAAAGAGACAGAGGAAAAAAAGAAGGAAATAGAAACAAGAGAGGTTGCTAAGGCATCTACCAAGAAAAAAGAGAGTGGAAAGTTATTTATTCTTATGGATATTAAGCCTTGGGATGATAAAACTGACATAAGAAATTTGAGGAAGTTGTTCGCAGTATTGAGGTGGAAGGTCTTCTCTGGGGAGCATCCAAATTGGTCCTAGTTGGCTACGGGATTAAGAAAAATATATCATGCTTGCCATCATTGATGAACTTGTCTCGGTGAATACTCTAATTAAGGAACATCTAACAGTAGAGCCTATCAACGAATACGTGTAGAATTGTGATGTTGTTTCCTTCAACAAAATTTAAGGTCAACATACCAGGGAATTTTCTAAGTCTCAAGCCTTGTTAGGCTGTAATTTTGCTAATTTTTGAGTTATGATACATTATTACTAGTGTTTTGTCTTTCCATCTTTGTTCAAGTACATTTAGTCATGAAAAATGGGCATTTAACTGTGAAAAAAACCTATATTCCAATGTTTCTGCAATAATTTCATAATGTTGAGGTTTTTGCAACTTGGAAATGCTGAAGAACTTTGATACACAAGTTTCTACTTTTTGAGATCTCTTACAGTTAGCAAAACTATAGAAACTAGGAGTTGTTCTCTCATTGGAGTTTGAAGAGATGGAAGAGATCATCACATACCTCATGCTCAGAACACGGGGGGCGGGGGGCTTAGGGAAACATCCATCCGTATTTACTATAATTTTTATTTGGAAAAAGATTAAACCTTCTGAACCAACTGTTAGGTTGTGACCATCTCCACAAGTTAGATCTAATCGGACATATCAGTAAGCAACCAGAAAGCATAACCAATCCATTTAGCTCTGTTTTCCTTACTACAACAACAAAAATTAGCTACACATATTTTGCTAATCCATTGCTAAGTAACTAGTAACTAATAGAATTTTTTGATAATCCGTTGCTAGTAGGATTCACCAGTATGTGCCAGACAACAATTAACAAATCATTTGATATATGATTTTTGAATGAAATTATTTATCTAATTTCGTTCAAAGATATAGAATGAGGTCAGAAATTTTTCTTCACTTTTCAATGAAACTCCTTTTGTTTTCTCATATATATGGTGATTTTCCTGAAATTTCTTTGGAGCCAAAAAAACTAAAAAAAATGGAAAAAAAAATTCCCAAAAATGGTTTCTTCTCCATTTTCCCTCATAGTGCCTCAGATCAACCGAGAAAACTTAGAAAGTTGAGTAGTGCTTGACCAATTTTATAGCTTCCCTACCTAATTATAATTACACACAAAAATATGTACAAGTAAGAATTTTAAATCTAACCCAAGAAATACCTAAAAAGGATTCAACATATATATATTCAATTTCAATTTTTTCAATAATTCATGGATGCTGGTATGATTAGTACCTGCAACATCTGTTGGAAAGGTTTAGAAATTTTTGGAAAGTTCTTTTTCGGTGGTTAAATGTTTGGAAAGGTTTATTCAGCCAACTAATTTAGAAATAAACTGAATTATAAATTTATTCACCACATCTGGTGTTTTTGATACATATGAAGCTTCACAGAAAAGGAAAAAGAACAAGTATTTATTGCATTAAAATAATATATTGAATACTTATTCTTTCACCAAATAATTAGATCGATTTAATAAATTATTACAGTGTATTCACAAATAAATTATCACAAAATTATAATTAATTAAGATACACAAGTTTTTACTTAATTATAATTAAATATGATTAGTTATAAATAAATATTTTTAAAACAGAAATTATGGGTAAATTAAGGGTCCATTGGTAGGGTGTATAAGAATTATACCAAAGTTTGGTTAGTTATGTTGATTTGGTGTAGAATATAACATTAATTTCATAATTTCTAAAAGAAATATATATTTTTATTGTTTTGACATTATCACTCATAAATTTAAAAAAAAAAATTAAAACAAAAACTCTTAATTTAAAAATATTATTTGGGTGATTCTTTAATGCTGTATATTCTCAACATTAAATATGATAAACTTTTATATGTGTAAAATAGTGGGGATAGAGAAAGTAACGTATATAATACAGAAGTTATTTAAAAAGTACTATAAATTATAATAATTAATTATTAAATTTTTCAAAAAACATATAAAAAATTTGGTTAACGCCAAATTACATTTGTGTCACATAATTGGGACTAAACATTACTCCCTCCGTCCATATTTACTTATCCATTTTATTTAAAATAGATGTGCAACAATAATGTTCAATTTGAAAAATCAATGGATAATTTTTCATTTCTACCGATTTTACCATTGATATTAAATACGATTCATTATCTAATAAAGTTTCCAAAATATTAAATTTATTATATTCAAAATATAATATAGTAACATTATCTCTATCGTTTACTATTTTTTACCCTATATGTCAAAGTTTTAGTGAGCAACTATTGATGGACCGAGGGAATAACATATATTGGGCTCATACTAGCACGGGCACTCCGATATCTAGTGTATAAATATAAATGAAAATGAGCACACATTTAATATATATTCTTTCTATTATCTTCAACATGTGGGGCATTTCAACTAAAATGAAGCATATATAATTGGTCTTGCGGAAATATTACTCTATCTTCTGTGTGTTTTTAAAACACAATATAAACATCATTGAATAGGCATACTATAGTAAAATAATTATTTTATTAATTATTCTTCTTAATAGATGTGTTAAGTAAAAATGTGACAAGTAAAAGAGAACAAGTACTTACTGCATTTTAAATTACGGTGTTAGTAAGGGATAGAAGAAGGCATCTCTTATTATAAATAGAATCCAAATAGAAACCTTTAAAACGAATAAAATTCTTATAAGCACTTTTGTTTAAAAGAAGTCGCCTAAGGAATTTTGTAATACAACAAACAAGACACATAAAATATCTCTAAAAATTAAAATAAAAAAGAAACATGACAAGATATCATGAAACGCATAACTAAAAGCTTATGTTGAAATCATTTTCACAAATCTTCACAATAAGAGGCCATAGTTCCAATCTAAAATAGAGAAAATTCTTGAAATGTTGACGTCTCAATTTTATATCCATCAAACTCAAAATTGAAAGTAGTTTATAGCTAAATAACATTAAAATATATTTATGAAAAAAAATATGTTTTTAAATTTAATAATTTGAATTAATTAAATTAGAATTTCATGTGAAGAAAAAGGATCTAAAAGAGCAATAAAACTAATATAACAAAAATTTGTTGTAAGTGGTAAAAAAAATTTTTAGAGTCGGGCAAAGAATGTATTTCATGACGGATCTATAATTTTAAAGTAATGGATGAGCATATATAATATAATATTTTAAAATTTTATAAATTAAAATAATTAATAATTAATTATTTTTAAAAACACATAGATAATTTAGTTGATTCCAAATTACATTTTTTTCACATAAATTGGGACAAAGACATTACTCCAACCGTCCATTTTTACTTATCTACTAGACTATAAAAATTACATGTCCAATATACTTGGCCAGTTTGAAAAATCAATAAATAATTTACTCATTTCTACCTATTCTAGCATTGATATTAAATACAATTTATTATCAAATATTTTTAAATCATTAAATTTATTATATTTGTGAGCATTGAAATTTTAATCCGTATGAAATTTGGATTATATTAAATTTAAAATATATTATTTCAAATAAATATTGTGGATTAATATAATTGATTAATTATTTAAGTCCAAACATGTATGGATTTAATTAAAGTTTAATTTTTATTGGGCTAACCCATTGATTTGGGCTATAAATAATGAGCCATTGATTTGGGCTATAAATAATGAGTCCAGTTTGCTAAGTCCAATTTCTCTAAAATGCTCAAGCATTCAAATCCAGTATCATCAAGATTCAAGATCAAGATCGGAAGATTCAAGAACAAATCCAAAAAACCTTGAATTCAAGCACAAATCAGGATCAAATCCACCAAGTTCACAAATCAAGTTCAAATTCAAGATCAAGTCTGAAGCCCTTGAATATATATTTGAAAAATCGAATCAGAGGATTCATAGAGATTGTAACACTCAAGTATTGAAATCAATTATATAATTATTGCGATATTTCTTTTTATCTCAATTATTTATTTTCTCAGCCTCGAAATTCTATTATCCAACAATATCCAAAGAATAATAATATGGTAACATTATTCCTGTCATTTACAATTTATTAACATGTGTGTCATGTTAATAGTAGACAGCTATTGATGAATGGAGGGAGTAACATAAATTAGGTTTGTGCTATCACGGGTATTCCGGTATCCAGTGTGTGTGTATATAACTTTACTTTACTAATATATATAATAGGCTTGGAAAGCAGTTGGATATTTTCATAAATCACAATAATTAATAATTTAAAATATTATCTACATATAAATTTTTTGATTGATTCTCCATATACTATTACAAATACATAAATTAGGATAGGAATACACATATTATTTAAAAATAGTAAAAATACAATAAATCTCAATAATTAACAACCCAAAATATAAAAAACTATAGGCAAACAATTGTGTTGAGTCTCTAAACTCCATCAACGTCACATAAATTGAGACAGAGAGAGTAGCATATTATCTGAAAATTATGTAAAAATTGTATAAATTTTCAATAATTAACAACTTAAAAATTTTAAGGATTATACAAATATCTACATGTTATATAGAAAATTTGGTTGACACATAAACTCAAACAACGAAAATAGCATGTATTATCTAAAATTTATATAAAATGTATTGTATATCATTAAAAATTTAAAATATTTAAAAGTCATACAAAAAATTTAACTGACTCTCTAGAATTTAGTTGTATAAATTGAGATCAAAAAGTAATATATGAATGGGCTCTTATGTCTAGTCAACTAAAAAAGGCATCCAAATGTCTATGTTTATGACCACGAGGCCTTAATAAGGGTATTAATTAATTACTATTTTCTTGCTACAAAAAAATTTATATGTATCCGATATTTACACCAAGTAAATATTATAAGATATATTTTTGTAAAAAAAATTAATATTAATTAATAATATTCTATTTTTGATTAAAATAATATATAAGAGACAATTTGATATACTAATTTTTCCTTACTGACGTAGGTTTTGAAAAGATCCGTATTCAGGGAGGTGCGATTTGAACAATATAATTGACATAGTTAGCATACACACATACTACTTTTTTATTTTTTTTTATGTTTGACTTTTTTCTTATGTTTGACTTTTTTGTACTTTTAAAAATATTTTTTTAATATTTAAAAAAAATATTTTTAGCTTTTTTTTTTAATCAGATTCTTTTCTTTTGTTATTCTCTTAAAGTAAAAAAAAAAAGTCCTTCTCCTTATTTCTCAAAGAATGCTACACAGTAGCTCCACCAAGTTCAAGTCATCAACAACTTGTCATGATCCATGAACGTAATTTAGGCAAACGTTATCAAGGTCAAATAAAGTATTCAGGTACCTCTAATTTTTATTTTTTAATCTTAAATTTCCTCAAGATTGGTACTTTTTTCATTTAGGGTTTATGATCTTACATTTAGGTGAGCTGATTTAATCAATTACCTTAATTTTCTATCAATTTTTTTTAATTCTAATCTTGTTCAATATTGTAACTTTTTAGTTTGGGTTTTATCATATTACATTTAGGTGAGTTGATTTAGTTTAATTATCTCAATTTCCTACGGTTAATCTATATTTTAATCTGAATTTCTTGTTCAAGAGTGTAACTTTTATTTTTGGGGTAGACGATTTCTATGATTGGGTGAATATAGTTGGATACTAACTTTCTATTTATTGAAACTAGAGGTAAATGATTTTTTTTATTCTTGATATCAAAATACTAAGTTTTGATTTATGAATTGATTTGTCATAAGTAAAGATGGAAATAGAAAAAGTTGAGGGTTGACAAGGCTTAAATTGAGCGGTTCAGGCCTTAAATTGGGCGGGTGGGCGAGGGAAATTTAACATGTAAAATAATAGGGCAGAGTAGGTACTATATCTAAACTTTTAGTTGAAAATTATAAACAATGAGTTACTGTAAAGGCTTAAACTCCTATGATATTTATTTTCTTGTGCAGGTGATTATGGATAAAAGCTGGATGCATGAACCAAAGTTTACTAAAAGATATATTGAGGGCGTCCAATCTTTTATGCAGCTTGTTCGATCTCACTTTGATCGAAATACCAAAATTTGATGCGCATGTATAGATTGCTTAAATGCATTTTTTCAAACACAAGAAGTAGTGCACGACCACTTATTGCTCGGAGGAATTATGAAAAGTTAAGTGCACTGGAGACACCATGGAGAACAATTACAAATGAGAGATAACAATGAAGTAGTTTACAATGAAGATGAAAATGAAGCCCATGATAAGGAAGATGGGATTCGTACTATGTTAGAAGAGGTCGTTGAAGGATCATTTGTCAATTATTCAGAAGAGACTGGTAATGATGTGTGTAGTAATATGAGTGAGAAAGAAGCTATAACATTTGACATATTGCTGAAAGAAGATGAATGTGAATTATACCCGAGATGTAAGAAATTTTCAAAGCTTTCATTTCTTGTGAAGTTGCTACACTTTAAAGTATACAATCAATGGATTAATAAATTATTTGATATGTTGCTGGAGTTTTAAAAGAGGCATTGCCTACTAATGAGACACTTTCTAAGTAATATTATAATGCTAAAAACATCCTGTAGGGTTTGATTAGGAGACATTTTGATTCATGCTTTCAAAAATGATTATGTGTTGTACTGGGCTGAACATAAAGAAAGACAAGAATGTCCACATTGTGGTACTATAAGGTGGAAAATTGACAATGGAAGGGATAAAAGGATTCCTCATAAATTTCTGATTTTCCATTAAAACCGATATTTCAAAAGTTATTTATGTCTAGTAAAACAAGTGTGGACATGAGGTGGCATAAAGACAAATGTCTTGATGAGGTGAATGTATTAAGGCATCCTGCTGATTCTGAAGCACGAAAAGATTTTGACAAGAATCATAAGTGATTTGCATAAGAACCTCGTAATATTAGACTTGGTCATGGAACTGATGGTTTTAATTCATATGGTAACATGAGCACATCATATAGTATGTGGTCTGTCATTCTTGTTTCTTATAATCTTCCTCCATGGAAATGTTTTAAGGACCCATTTATGATAATGTCATCACTTATTCCTAGTCCCCAAGCATCGAGAAAGGATATTGATATTTATTTGCGTCCTTTGGTTGATGAATTGTAAGAGTTATAGAGTGATGGTGTAGAGACATTCGATGCATCAGATGGGGAAAGCTTCAAAATGCATGTTGCTGTTTTATGGACCATAAATGATTTTCCAGCTTATTGTATGTTTTTAAATTCTCTACTTTCTTAGTTGTCTATTTTCCTAGAGAGAAAAGTTGTGCAATTATTAGTTGTATTTTCATATGAAAAGAGGTGTTATTTTAGTTGATTAACAACAATTAGAAAATTAAATTTTCATTCATTGTTGTAGTGAATCTTGTTTTTCTGCATATGTTATTTTTATGTTCAGGTTATAAACTGTCGCTGAACATATAATTTTTTTAATGAATTAGGTAATTTATCTTGATGGAGCACTAAGGGATATATGGCATGTCCTACTTGCAATAAGGATGCATCTTCAAAAAGGGTAAGAGGTAAAATTTATTGCACGGGTCACCGTAGGTATCTTGAATCCAGTCACTATTGGAGAAGAAGCAAGAAATTTGATGGAAAGATAGAAAAACTAATAAAGCCAAAAGAGCTCTCAGGTGATGATACCTTGCAACAATTGGATTTACTCAGTACTTATAGAGCAAGAAAATACTCAAATAATAAAAGAAAGAAATGTCTTCCTGAAAAGTTGAATTGGGTGAGGAGAAGTATTCTATTTGAGTTGCCTTACTGGAAGGGTTTGAAGTTGCAACATAATTTAGATGTCATGCACATAGAAAAGAACATTTGTAGGGCTATTTTAGGAATATTATTGAATATTGAGGAAAAAGTTAAAGATACATATAAAGTAAGACAAGATCTAAAAGATAAAAACATAAGAAAAGAACTATGGTTGTAACATGATGGTTCTAGTTATACAATGCCTGGTTCTTGTTATAGTATGTCAAAAGATGAGAAAAAAAAATTTGGACATTGTTAAAGTCTGTTAAGTTTCCTGATGGCTATGCTTTAAATATCTCAGGGTGTGTGACTGGGGATGATGGTAAGATAACTAGACTCAAAATTCATGACTATCATGTTTTGTTACATCGAGTGCTGCCTATTGCTATTCGTGGATTTAAAAATAAAGATGTTTCTTCAATTTTGATTAAGTTAAATGATTTTTTTCGTCGATTATACTATAATACATTGAGACGAGATGGCTTGGAACAACTAGAAAGGGATATAGTTGTTATATTATGTAATCTTGAGATGATCTTTTCATCTATTTTCTTGATGTTATGGTACATTTGGCTGTGCATTTACAACTAGAGGCTATGTATGGGGACCAATACATTATTATTGAATGTACAAAACTAAGAGGTTCTTTTACAAGCTTAAATGTTATGTCTAAAACAAGGCACGACCTGAAGGTTCTATTACAGAAGGCTATATTATTGATGAATGTTTGACATTTTGCTCTATGTATCTTGATGACATTGAGACTAGATTTAATCATAAAGATAGAAATGATAATGGATCTAGGTACAATGATGGGCCTATTTTAGATATATTTTCAAAAAGTGTTAGACCATATAAAGATGGAGATTATGATGCCATACCAAAGAAAGATTTTGACATGGCTCAGTGGTATGTGTGGAATAATAGCGAAGAAGTAGAACCTTTTCTTGAGTAAGTAGTTCTTTTATATATATTTACATATGTTGATATTTTTTATTTAAACTATTTCTAAATAACTTACTTTGTTACATGCAGACTGCATAAAGAAGAGCTATTGAAGCAAGGTGTTGTGGATATAGAAGATAAACATAGAGAATAATTTCCTTCATGGTTTAGAAGTAAAGTAAGTGACTTTAAGATAATAATCATGTTGTATACTTAAATTTTATCTTTTGATTCCTTACTAATTGAAAGCAATAACTTTTCCTCATAGATTATGCAGTTATTTAATAAGGAGAAGTTAAAGTCTATTATGAAAGTATATCCTTTAGCTATGGGTCTTAATGTGTATGGAACAAAGCGTACTGGTTGTATTGCAAATGGTGTTAGGTACCATATTCAACAACGCGATGAATTATGTAAAAGTCAAAATTGTGGTATAGTTATTAGAGGCCTTCATGAAAAAGTGGAGATTGATTTTTATAGTATCATAACTGACATTCTTGAGTTATAGTATGTTGAAGAAAATTGAGTTTTCTTATTCAAATGCAAGTGGTTTGATCTTCACAAGAAAACAATAAATGCAAGAGGATAAAATATTTACTAGCGTCTGTGTTAAAAGATTTTGGTATGAACATGATCCCTTGGTACTAGCTAGTCAACCAAAGTAAGTATTTTATATTGATAACCCAAAACAAGGGTAAGATTGGCGAATCATGCTCAAATTTCAAGCTAGGCACAGATTTGATGTGCTTGAGAAGGAAAACTCAAACTCAAAGGTAGAAAATGATGAGTTTCCTATTACAAATACTAAAGTATATCAAGATACGTCACTTGAAAGTAAATCAATTGTTAATGATACGGTTGGTATGTTGAGTTAACTACATAGAGATGATATTGAGTTGAGTACTATAGATGCAAATGTAATCGAATTGGAGGCTCAAACAGAACATGAAGTTGAAGTTGATTATAATGGAGAAGATTCTGAGCAATAGAATGACACTATGGTTGAGTAAATCAGTGATCATGGGGAGAATAAAGGTAATAATAGTGCTACTAATGATGAAGATGATAGCATAGATGACAATGACGACATTGAATTATGATGTAACCACATAATAAGTAAGGTCAGTTACGTACATGTTAATATATTACTCTCTTAAATTATTTATATCTTGCTTAGTTGATTTTAGGGAGATGAATTTCATAAGTTATTAGCAGACACGCCTATTGAGCTGAATTTACATGAAGGACTTTAGGCTGATGATGTTTCTTACCACACACTTGTTGGTGGCATTAGTTTTGCCTTATTCGCCTTTTCATCCAGTCTCTTTTATCTTCAACATTGACTTGTGTGTTCGAATAATATGCTTTAAACACTTTGAAGATAAAAAAAGATAATGAAATATTCGTATTTTGCTTGTTATAAACCTCCTAACAATAAATGATTAGATTGATTTCCTTACCCTAGGAAAAATGTTTCGATCCAACCTGTGAGAATGTCCCCATAAGTAGCACCATTATGCCTAACTGAATTCTGATTATATACTTGGTTTAATTTTAAAAATTGGACAAAGGAATCTAGAGAAAAGTGACAAGTTAGTGACCTTTGTTCACCACCTTGATCAACTAAACAGAGTTGTCTTCAAAGTGGTTCCTAAAAGATTATCCAACTTAATTTTGGAGTATGAAATTTGGACTATATTATGACTAGTGAGACCGAAGGCTTTGATATTCATCTTGAATTATACCTATAATAATGGAGTTTGTTTGTATTTTAGTCCTTTTCGACCTATCATTTTTATGCCGAATCTTGAGCTTTCTGCATCTAATTATGGTCCTTGGAGGATCCATTTTGTTCATCCATTAATTTTCTATTGGTTGGTGGAAAATATTCACATTAATTTCAGTTGTGACATTAATATGATAGAAATGAATTACCACTCAAACTTTTAATTTTTGCATTCTCTTGGTGTCATCAATGATATTTCTTACTTCATCAAAAGACGAAGTACCACTAAAACTAACATTTGTATGTTTGTTTATGTGCAGATCCCTCTAAGGAAAACTGCAACATCATACAAGTTCAACCAATTCATTTCATCTAAAAATTGTCTCCCGCACTTAACTTTTCATTTATCAATGAGAAAACTTTGTTAGTTCAATATATTTTTAAAATGTTGGTCCTCTTTTATGATAGTTCCATCTAATTATTTTAGTTCATATTTTGCTGTGATCTGTTCCTCCAAAATTTAACATATTTTGGTTAACAACAACACATAAGTAAGAAGTTTAACGTGTCTTGATTTGAAGACTATCAGTCATTTTTCTTTTCTTTTGAGAACCTACACTGATTTATTGACAAGCCTGATTGGATCAACTTGTGGCCTTATATAGAGCTTACTAATGCATTTGATAAATTGAATCCTAAGATTGAGAATGAAAGAAGTTGATCAACAGAATTTTGTAGAACGGTTGTCAAAGAAGACCACTAGTCTCCAGCAATTGCAGTATCTTTCATCAGCATTTTTTATCTGCAATTGATCATTCTCGTTCACTGCCTAGCATAGAATTGAGATCAAGATTTTTTATATTAGCTGGTGCACTAATAATACACAGGTTTTGAGGTTATTTGCTTTACAGGTGCCAAAAAGCCGAAGGATTAACTGCTTCAGATACCCAAATTAGGTAAGTCACCTAGCAATGGTAGAGTTGCAAAGTTTACATGCTATGGAAGAAAATTTACAAAAATAAATATTTAATTAGATACCTCTGACATGTTGTTCCCACAGGGATGCTGACACTGTCATGGATGTAGTAGATCCATGCTCCAAATTTCATAGAAATGAACAAACTTTGGATGCGAATGCAATATCAGGTTAATTCAAATGTCTGTGAGTTTTTTAACTACTTTCATACTTGTATATGAATAATGCCACAATGCCTGCATTTCATGAAGATAAAAGAAAATCATGAAAGCAAACTTTATGGTCATGCAGGTGTTTTAATGCTTATGAATGATACATACTCTTAGCTGATCATGAGTTAAAGGTTGTATCGGGCTTTTTGGTCTGCAGGGACTTGCATGGGAAAAGAAAAAATGTTAAAAAGAAAGGAGAGAGCTTCATGATCTTGTAATGAGGTGTTATTTTAGGCATGATTACTAGTAACTGAAATAAGTAACGAATATGTGCAGTAATGTGAGAATTTTCATTTTTCACTTATATTTTGTAGGTAGGGAAGAACCTGAATATTCTAAGTCAAATTGAGGGCATTGATCTTGATTTGTACAAAGAAACGGTGCTTCTAAGAATTTTAGAGCAGGTGTTTACCTTTGGTGCCGTCCAGTTTATGTCACTTAGTTAACCCAAATTTTTTACAATATTCTAACTTCTTGTTACCATATGTTATGTTTAGGTTATCAATTGTAAAGATGAGATTCACAGGGATATTTGATAGATTGCAATAAAGTCTTCCCTGATGAGTACCATTTAGGCATTAGGTTTGTACTTCACAATTAACTACCCATTAGTGATTATCTATTAGGTCCGCAGATCTGTGTTTAGATGTTCTATCTGTGTTCCTTTTTTCTTTGCCTACTTAAGTCCCCCCCCCCCTACCTTAGTACTACTTAATGGTGTACTTAAGTTTTGTTGCTTCTCTTGTATGACCAATATTTGAGCTTTTTATTGGATGGATCGCGCTGCACCATCTATACCACCAGGGAGCAATAACAATTTAGAGTCCACATACTATCCTTCACTTGAGGAGAAAAAATAAGTGAAAGATTAATCCAAAATGAACACTACAGAGTGAGTTATGGAGAACCCTAAAAGTTAGTTTGTCTCCAAACACTTCCTGCAGGCACCTTCGTGGTGTTGGGAAATCCTTCAATTTTTGCTACCTCTATATTAGTTTGAAAATAATCATCTCTCTAAGTAGGTGATCAGAAATGCAATTGTTTTGCTCAAAATATTTGTGTTCTACTCTTTTTGTTTTTTTTTTTTGATGAGTTGGGAAAGTACCCTTGGATTCATCTTAAGAGATGAACCTTTTCGTTGGCATGCTAAAATGCTACTTGTGTTATACTAAATTCACATGGAAGAAAAATATCTCTTGGGAGCCTACCTCAGCTCTTGGAGAGTTCTTAGGAGTTTTGAAATATAGGGTTTTTAGTTTGAGAGTGGTGCTTCTTAATACATATTTGCTTCAGGCGTGGGCACATAAATGTAGTCTTTTAAAGGTGTAAATCTATTCATGTGATAAAGGTTGCAGTTCTTTTGTCTTTTCCTTTTTTGGTTGTTTAGCTCCACCACTTTGGATAAACCCAAGTTGTTTGCTTGTTATTTATTTTACTTCTTTCTCGTGGAGGTGGGATGGTGTTGGTTGTGGTTTCGATAACCTCATATGTCATCAAATCAAGTGCATACTTTTAGTACCATATGAATGGTTACATGTTTCCTTCTGTTTGCTTTTATCTGTTCATGTTTTTAACCCAGCACTCCCTATGCTAACACTTAGTTTGGTTCTTAGGAGGAAAAGGAATGGTAAAGAAATAGGAAGAGAAATTGTATATCTCTTATTTATTTTTTTGTCTTTTGGAAAATGTGAAGTAAAGGAAAGTGAAACTCATTGTTGTACTTCTCATGTTTACATTTATCGTATTTTTCTTTTCTTTCTGTATAAGTTGCATCATTATTTTTTGGGAAAAGGGTCAAATATGTCTCTAAACTTTGCGAAAAGGTTCAAATATACCCTCTGTTACAAGTTCGGTCCACTGATGCGCTCGCTGTTAAAGTTTAGGAGCAAATATACCCTTTAAACATTAAGTGATTCGCTGAAAATTTGCAATTCCCTTTTTTTCTTTGTCTTTTTAATTTTTAATGGCCACATAAGCAAATAATTGTCACATTACAAAAAATAAATTCACCCAACTTTTTTATACCCTGATCCAACCCAAGACCCCTTTTAACCTCCGTAATACCCTAACCCATTTCACTATATCTTCTACGGCAATAACGTAGTCTAGATGCAAGCTGAAGGTATTAAAGCATTAGATGAACTGAGAGGTGACATTAGAAATCTTAAACGAGACGTGGAGGAGGAAATAATACTATAATTTACAATGCAACAGATACAGGGGATTGTTTCTCCTCTTCTCAAGATTGCTGCAAGGAGATGATAATTTCTTATTGTTGCCTGTCAGTTATCTGGCTCTTCATTTTTCTTTTTCCATAATCAGCATTTGCCTACAAAAGATTTTGCCATCAGATTGTAGTATTCCTTCAAAAAGTTCTATTCTTTTACATAGGATTGTTATTTTTGTTGAAGTTTTTAAAGTTTATGTTTACAATTAGGCTGAATTGGGTTACTTTGTATGAGCACTTCTTAAGATTTAATCTAATCAATTGCTTTGAATTGGCAATATTAGCTAGTACTAGTGTACTTGGAAATCTTTCAAGAATTAAAAATTTTCATGTCTTGAAAATTTTGCCAAGAAAAGAAGACCTTAATGTGCAGAATATTAAAAAGTAGCTTGAATATTTCTGTTAGGACAGGTACACACACAACTTAAGTTGTTGTAAACATAGTGCTAGTTTGCTCTATGCAGTTAAGTAGCTGCAAAACTTGGTGCTAATATGCATACTGAGACTAATAATACTTTGAAGTGCATTGATGATGGGATCACTATACGAAAACTGGGAAAACTTGTTCCCAAATGCATTAAACATAGTTCAGGTCTTACAGCATGCTCTCATAAGTTATTCCTTGGGCAAGTATGTGAGAACATTTTTGTTGGTCGTTGGAGATGAAACTTGAACCATAATACTCTTCTTGCTTTGATGCCATGTTGAATTGGATGAAATGCATTATCTAAAACTTTAACTGCTACTAAGCAAACACTTCTATTTATTAATTCCAGGTCTTAAAAAATCAAGGAGCAGAGTTGGCTGCCACCATTTTCAACTGGAAGAATCACATCATATAGATTCCTTTTGGTATAAACACATGATGATATGCATGTGTGACAAAACAAGCCATATATTCTATCAACTAATAGCGACTACTGGAAAACGGAATTAAAATTTAGTATTGAATGTCTGTCTTTTTTTTGTTTTCCAATCTGTGGAATTATGTTTGAAATTTGGATACCGTTGAAATATTTGATGTATCAGTAAAGTAGATGGATTAGGAAAGTGAAGGAAGAATAGGAAGGATATCTAAAATATAAAATGTCTTTTCAATGATTATGTCCCGGGAAAATTAAGAATTTGTTTGGATATATCCGTTGGATTCGAAGAGTTTTTGTGGTTTGTATTCAATAAGTTGATGGTTAGATATGAAAGAATGGTAGAGAAACAATAGTCGTTTTAGTAATTTAAAATGGCATTGCAAGTGTTGGTAGATGTGGTAAGTACAAGGTACGGATTATTCATTAATTAGAGAGTTCTGATGGAAAGTTACTAATAATTAGGTGATAACTGAATGTTTGATTTGCCGTTTCCTGGATTACGAGATCATATTTGGCTTTTTTCTGTTTTTATGCACTAATATGTTGGATTCATTCTTTGCTTAAACATCTTCAGATAGCAATTTGGAGAAAGGAGAACAGCGTTAGTTTCTGGAGGAAGGTCAACACTGAATCGAAATGCACCTCTGTTCATCCCATATTATGCACGAAAAGTGGAAGACTTTTCACCTGAATGTTGGAATTTAGTAACAACCGCAACATGGTTCTGCGACTACTGGGCAAGCCAGCATCAGGATGAGGAATTTGGCGAAGATGATTTCGAGTTTGCTAGAAATGATGTTGCTAATTTGGTTCCCGAAAATTTTGTTCTTGATATCGATGAGAATATTTTGAACATGGAATCTCAATTTGAAGAATCTCTTCAATCATCTTCAAGTGAGCAACACTAAATCAAGTCATCAGTCTCTGGTGTCAATGGTACATTTCAATTTAGTATACAACAAGTTCTCTAGTTCATGATACTTGTGTCATTGATCCTGACTAGTATTTTGTACCATGCTACCTACTAAATTGCATTTTCTTTCTTATACAACAGGCTTACCCAAGGGTTCTAAGGCACTCATAAGGACACTAAGCATGCCAAAGCCAAAATCTTCTATCGAGCCTCTAAAGTACTACGAGAAGCCAACAAAGATCGTTAGCCCAAAGAACAACCTTCGCCGCATCCAGCGGCCTCGTTGAATGAAGTTTCGCTTAAGCAAAAAGCTCTTGGTTTGTAGTTTGAGCATGTCAGTTCTTAATTTGAAGCTTTTAATCTTCACAAAGCAGCAGTTGAGAGTCTTATAAGTCTTTGATTAATATATTTTTTTAAAAATTGGGTAAATAGTTTTAGAGAATTGATCTTATAATAATACCTATGAATTTCTTCGTATCCAATAATTACACTATTCGACTACCAAATCTAAGTCGTAATTATTTTTTGCGATAAAATTTCATTGTGATTAATGGCAGGTTAAACAGTGATAATAATATCATCGTTGCTAATTGTTTGAACTATTAGTTACAAAAACCATTGTCACGATTAAATATAAAATTTTGTGGTTAAAACTTACAATTTGATAACTTCAAACTTTAATTAATTAGTTGATCATATTTAACTTCGGTCTAATTAAAATGTTTCTCAAATGTACAAGATTAACACAATAACTTTACACCTTCTGAAAAATTCATTCAATAAGTTCGATCACTTCAATTTTCACACAATTAGATCGAGTCTTGTTTTCTATAGCTATCAATATATAATTTTCTATAATCATAAACAAAAATAGCCAAAGATCAATTTATATTAAGCTACGAAATTTTTTCGTTGAAAAAAATAGCTAAATTATTCAACTATGAATTCTAAATCATCACTACTTAACGATGGTGTATTTTGTGATAAAATTATGTTGTCACTAATCACAGATTAATTAGTGACAATAAAATGAGTGTCACTAATTGTTTATAGTATTAGTGACAAAAATTGATGTCACAATTAAATATCAAATTTTGTAGCTAAAACTTACAATATTTAACTACGAACTCTAATTTGTCGCTATTGCGACAACTTATTTTTTAGGACGAATTTCTCTTGTGTATAAAATTATAAATAATTCAAGACAAAAATAGTTTGTCATGAATTGGATCCATTATTAGCAATAAAATAAGGGTGACACTGAAAACTTAAAATTCGTCACTAATGATACTTAATAAAATGGCGCCAAAATATTTTTTGGTGGAAAACTTTAGAGGATAAAACTTTACTATGAAATTTTATGTTTCGTCACTAAAAGTATGTGCTTCATGTATCTAGATACGAAATGTAATTTTCATCATAAAAGGTGAACAATTAGTGATCAATTTTATCTCGTAGCTAATAATTTCGTAGCTATATATCAATTTTGTTGTAGTGATATAATCTACAGCTAAAAGCCCAAGTCAAATCAAGTAAAAAATGAGGTTCAAATCGAAGAAAAACCATTTTTAATTTTTATCGGATAAAACCTTTGAAATCCGTTTTAAAATCAAGAATCGATCACCAACTATAAAAACAATATCAAAAACTTGACAGTCAGCAACATAACTCTTCTGCCTACTCCAGGTAGCCATTAGCCTCTGTTGAATCAGTACCCCACTCTATCCATCGAGTCTCTCAACAAATCTGCGCCCCAAGGCCTTACTTAAAAGAGTCAAAACATCCCACGATACATCTATATATATGTTTATATAAAGCCTCAAAAGAGGCCATCTAAATACTGGCACAGTAATGTTGTTTAGGCTAACTCCGTTAAGGGTAAGTACTGGTCCAAATGACAGTCAAATCCATAACACATGCTTGACACATGTCCTCCAACACCTTAATAGTCCTCTTAGACTGACCATTCATCGGAGGATGAAAATTTATGCTCAAATAAAGATGAGTACACAACTTAAGCTGCATAGTAATTTAAACACTCAAGGTAAAATAAGTAACTCTATCAGAAACAAAGGACACAAGGACACTATGTAATCAAACAATCTCTCCTATGTAGATCTTGGCCAACTATTCCATATTATAATTCACCGGTACAAAATATGATAATTTGGTCAATATATCTACAATCACCCAAATAGAGTCAAACTTCCCTAAGGTACGGGGTAGGCCAACAATAAAATCCATGGTGATCTGCTCCTACTTATACTAAGGAATGGGAATCCTCTTCATCATACCATCAAGTCATTGGTGCTCATACTTCACCTGTTGGTAATTCAAAAACTTCGCCATAAAATCCACAATATCTCTCTTCATACCATCCCACCAATAATTATACTTTAGGTCATGATACATCTTAGTCATTCTTGGATGAACGAAATATACTAAACAATGAGCCTCATTTATGATAAATCTACCCCATCAACCAACTCTTGGTAAGCAAACTCGACCACTAATTCTCAAAACACCATTGGAATTAAGAGATACTAATTTTACCTCGCCACTCAGCACCATATCATGAATTATCCTCAATATGTCATCATTAAACTAATAAGAACGAATCTACTCCATAAAGAAAAACATATTATACAAAAAGGCCAAAATATACCCAAGTAAATAAATATCAAGCCTAAATAGCTAGATAGATAAATACTAAACCTCCGAGGAGAAAGACCATTTTTGAGTCAAATGATGTGCTAAACTTTCCATACTCGCTACCTTCTAGTTAGGCCATCCGCTACACATTAGTATTGCTCAAATTATATAGAATAGTGAGATCATAGTCCTTAAGAAAGAAGTTGATGTTGTGTCATATCAAGATCTTGCTGGGTGAGGTACTAAAGACTACGATGATTAGAGAAAATTTCATAACAGAGCCCAAATAAATAATGTCTCCATAACTTCAACACAAACAGAACTATGGCCAACTCTAATTCATGAGTAGGGTAATTATTCTTGTGAGGCTTCAACCACAGAGAAGCATAATCAATCACCTTACCCTTCTGCATCGACAAACCACCCAAGACAACTCTAGAGCTGAAGTTAGCAACTACTTGAGCTTTTGAAAGATCTCCTCACAAGCCTTCGACCATTGAAAAATAATCTTCTTCTGAGTTAACTTGGTCAAAGGAACCCTAATAGAATAGAAACCCTTCACAAAGGACTAATAATAGCTCCCCAACCTACAGATCTTTGAATATTGATAGGAGAAATGGGTCTATCCCAATTAGGAACCACCGCTACCTTGGTAAAATACCATCCTTAGTCACTACATCACCCAAGAAAGAAAAAAATCCAACCAAAACTCGCACTTGGAGAACTTGGTTAATAATTTCTCATCTCACAACCTCTAAATTATAGTCCTCAAATATCTCACATGTCCAGCCTCATTCTTCGAATAGAACAAGATATTATCTATTAAAATAATCAATATATGGTCAAAATACTTGGTTCATCAACTCTATTAATACTATTCGGGATAGTTAGCCCAAAAGACATGACCAAGAACTCATAATAACCATACCGAGTTTGAAAAGTCATCTTCAAAATATTCGAGTCTCTAATCCTTAATAAAATATAACTAAATCTAAAGTCAATCTTAAAATAACACCAAAAGGCACACTCAAACTTATCAAACAAACCATCAATATAAGGAAGAGGATACTCATTCTTGATTATCACCTTGTTCAATTGTTGATAGTCAATACACATGCACGTAGATCGATCCTTCCTCTTTACAAAAAATATAGAAGAACTCCAAGGGGACAAATTAGGTGTAATTCCCCGCAAAATCCTCTTCTAGTCTGAGCTTTAGAGCGTATTTGGTAAAGCGAAAATCTGAGTCAAAATATTTAAGAAATATCTTCCAAAGTATGAAATACATTGAAATCGTGTGGGAATCTATTTGAGCATGAATTAAGATCATAGAGGTCCCCTAACTCATGAACGAGTTAAAAACTTTCCTATCGTTTAAGTTTTAGTAACCGTCAAAATTTGGATCAACTTCAATCAACCATAACTTGTATATTAATAACTAGGTGGCTTTCTATATACCAAATGAAATATATTTGAATTATCTTTCCAACTATATTAATTTTGCCTAAATCCAATATCGGAGCAAAGAGTTATGCCCATTTTACTCCAACATGTCAAGCTGGAAAATGGTGACGACGTTTCTGATGGGCTATCACATTTCTGATGCTCTTTTTGATAACATCATCACATTCTGACGACATTTCTAATGACTTCATAAGCCCTGGGCAAAAAATCAAGAATTTGGACCCCTTTTGTGATGACCATTCGTGACGGCCTATCACGAACCTGACGGCCTGTCACGGATGGCGTCAATTATATTTTTCCAGCAATTCAAGAGAGTTTTTGCAAGGATATTTTGGTCATTTCTTACTCTTTTTTAGCCTCTATAAATATGAGGAATCTTCATTCAAACCCTAATTCAATCATTTTATTTTTCAACTCTCCCAAGGGAGTATAACTAGGGTTTCAATTAAGAACCATAATCTTCCAAAAATCATCCATAAATCTTCAAGGTTTCTTCAAGAATCAAGTTCCTCGTAGTGTGGGCTTCAAGAATTTATTTATTTCAAGTGTGGATAAAGTTTAAAGCACTAAAGTTCATCCAATTTCAAAGGTTAAGGTATGTAGATGTTGATTCTTGGATCCCTTTTATCCAAGAATTTCAAGAACCATTTTTAAAACTAAAAGATTTTTTATGTTTATGAGTTGTTAATGATTTGTATGAGTTGAAATGGATGTTTAATGTGTTGTTGAGTTTTGATTTATGTTTACCTACAAAATTTATGAGCTTTGACCCTAGTATGTAGAATTCATGTGATGTTTGTGATAGACCCTCTTGAAGTTGTTTTTTCATGTGATGTGTTCATGACTTTTGGGTGTAGAAATGGTTGAATAAGTGAAGAACGTTTCCAATAGATTTGATAAAGATCTTAGGTGAAGCATAAGGGCCGTTGTAGTATGTTGAATAGGAAACTCCAAATTGTGAGCTAGTCCATGCATGCCTAGTGTTTGATAAAATGCCTTAGTGAGTGAAATATTCCAAGATATCATGAAATCCCCAAGTAGGTGTAAAATCGATCGTGTCTAGTGGTTGTTGAAAGATCCTAAGGAACAAAGGAACAAGTCGAGATATGATGGTTGTAGATTTCCCAATTTTGTGCTCTTTGATATATGCTAAGCTTTTAATACATGTCAAGTGGTTAGCAAGTAAATAGTGACGTGTTAGTATGAAGTTTCCCCTAAATCAAGTGATATCCAAATACATTACAAGACCGATATAGGTATGACGTACTTGATGTAAGATCTTATTGAATGGAGTATAATCTAATAGCATGTATTCCCTAGGCTAGTATATGATTATGAATAGAAGTCTATGTTTCCTAAATTCTTAATGTAATGTCCTAAGGATCTTGAGAGGGAAAGTATGTTGTGATGCCCAACTACTTGAAGTGATTATTTAATGATTATAGTAATACATGAATGATTGTAATAATGAATGAATGCTTGTAATGATGAATGAATGATGGTAGTGATGAATGGATGACTGTGATGATGCATGAATGATTTGTGATGAAGAATGATTATGTATTACTTTTATGTTATCGAGTCCTGGGGATATTTATACCCAAAAATAAAGTTGTTGTCTAGAGCCTGTGTTAGTTTCTCGATAATTCCAATCGAGCCATGATTCTAGAACTCAATGAACTATAGAATTCTATTTCCTCAGAAAAGTGTGAAGCTTAATAAAGCTCGGTAATCTCAATTATCTCTATAATCTCTGTATCACTAATAACCTAGCCTCAGACCTATAATCAGCTCAGTTCTAATAGTATTTAAGTGATTCAATCCTAATCTCAGAAGCGATTAGAGTAATCCATTCAAGCTTTGTATCGCTAGTCAGATACCATGATTCGATATCTTTTCCGGTAAATATGGAAATAAGTTATCTCTGCATAACTCAGTCAGAACTTTTGAGTAATATGATCAGTGTCAGATTCAGTTCAGCTAGTGTTCATTTGAGAATTCAGTTTTAAGTCTTTCAGTTGGGAGTAGAAACTAGCATCGAGCGAGCTTAAAGATGGGATCTCACCTATTAGTAGAGAGTGTGATTCGTAGAAGCAATCCTTGTGCTCCAGAACTACGTAGCCAGTATAGGTTGAGACATCACACCTATTAGTTGAGGGTCGATAAAAGACATCATACCTGCTATATGAGGGTAGATGAGGTGGCTTGACCTGCTAGATGAGGGCTCCACTATTCTTGTTTGAGGACCTGCTAGATGAGGGTCACATAGAGTTGTCTTTACCACAGGCGTGGTAATGAAACCCTTCCAACTGAGGCACAGGTTGGACCCCATCTGTGGTAGGTCGGGGCATGTAGGTTAAGTGACTACTTCCCACAGTTTTAGTTTCAGATTCAGTCTCAGTTTTAAATAAGTATTCAGAAATTAGGACAGTCTGATACAGTCATCTATCTTTATGAGAAACTCAGATAGTTCCATTGATTCATGGACCATCCCAACAGATAGGCTTGGTCACATATAGAGTTGATTGATATCATATTAAGAGATATGCCACCAGATAGGCTTGATCATAGTACCAGATTCCTGTTGAATATTCTTATCATCAGATTCAGATATAATCATACTTCTTATCATTGATAATCGCTTCTTGAATAATCTGTTAGCAAAGTTGATCTCTAATTCTGTCAGTCAAAAGCAGTAAGATCAGAGATCAGTCCTTGATGTAAGCACATCTAGATCCTCAGTTATCAGTATTAGATGAGTCAATGATTCAGTGTCTCAGTGTCAGTAGTGAGTTCAGTCTGCAGTAAAGTGGTATGAGAGTTTCAGTATCTAGAGTTGCGATAATTGTGTTCTGTTTTGTGCATTCATGTATATGTTCTCATGCGGAATCTTCATGATTATTTAGTTTAGATATTGTGCATGCATAAGCCCTTGTATTAGCCTACCCCATCTACATACATGGTATATTTTTGTATTGACGCATTTGCGCTATGGTATTTTATTTGACACCATAGGTTCAGAGGCACATGATCCTGTTTTTTCACAGCAATTCAGTCCTAGTCAACAGCAATAGCAGTGAGTCGTCTTCCTCCGAGGACGAATTTCAGTGTACTATTATTGCTTAGGACTTTGCTTATTTTTAGTTGACCGAGTTAGTTGGGGACATGTCCCATCAACTCTACAGTTCAGACAGTTTAGAGTCTTTTTAGATGGATGTATTAGTATTCAGTTTTCTGTATATGAGTATTCATGGATGTGTTGAACCTTATGGCTAGTTTCCACATTTATTATAGATATTGTGCAGTATACAGGTATAGATATCAGTAAAGGGTTAGCTTGTGGTCCTTCGGGGTCATAAGCACTGTGTGACATCTCGAGATGAGATCTCGGGGCATTACAAACTTGGTATTAGAGCCTAAGGTTCAAGAGTATCTTAGGGAATCTGAAAATCCGCATCTAGTAGATTCTTGTACATGGGTGTGTAGCATGCCACATTAATGTACAAGAGGCTACTGGATGTTCTTAGGAGTAGTTCCTCTTCTTTCAGTGATCATTTCATGCGAGTAAGCATGAGCTTAAGTTGGTCCTCAGTGTAATCTACTTTATTCTTTCATTTACAGAGAATGCCTCCTCGCAGAGACTTTGTCCTTAGGGTTGATGATCAGTCCCCTCAGCCAGTAGATCCTTAAAATGAGAGTGTGTCACATGTAGAGTTTCGGGCAGCTTTTCAAGCGCTAGTCTAGGCAGTGACTAATGTTCATGGTAACCGTCAGGCTACAGTACCACCTCAGCAAGATGGTAATTCTACCACAGCCTGAATTAGAAGCTTCATGAAAATGAACCCACCCGAATTCTTTGGGTCAGTAGTAAGTGAGGATCCGCAGTTGTTTCTTTAGGAGGTGAAGAAGATCACCCAGATTATGCATGTGTCATACAAGAAGAGTGTTGAGTTAGCATCTTATATGTTGAAAGATATTGCTCATGATTGGGTAGTGATGTGGGAGAAAAGTAGAGGGGTGAATGCAGCTCCCGTGACTTGGCTAGAGTTTCAGAGTGCCTTTCTAGATAGGTTTTTCCTATTAAAAATGAGAGAATCTTAGGTAGAAGAGTTTATGAACCTAAGGCAAGGCTCCATGACAGTGAAAGAGTATTGTCTTAAGTTTAACCAATTAGCTAAGTATGCTCCCGACTTGATAGCTGACCCTAGAGCGAGTATGAGCAAGGTTTTGACTAGGGTATCAAGTGATTTGTTGAAAGAGTGTAGAGCTACCATGATTAATATATATATGGATCTTTCTAGGCTAATAATTTATGCGTAATAGATTAAGGCAGATAAGATGAAGGAGAGAGAGAGAGTGAGTAAGAGAGCCAAGACAGGTAGCGTAGTTTCTCACAATCAGGGTCTCAAGGTGGTAGTAGTTCTTAGTATGGTCAGAGATTTTTAGTTCTAACTCCATCTTTAGCTAGTGTATATGCACCTGCATTTGGGGGTGTCAGATTTGAGGAAGCGCCCAGCTCCAAAGCCCAGAGTAGTACTAGTGGTGTTTGTACCTACCCGTTGTGTGAAGAATGTGGTAAGAATCATAAGGGTGTATGTAGAGCTGGTAGTGATGTGTGCTTTGGATGTGGCGAGACCGGTCACAAAGTTTGAGACTGTCCTAAGCCAAGTCCTCAAAGTAAGCGTAGTCATCCTTCAGCTTATAATAGATTGTATGCACTTCAGGCTCGCCTTGATCGGGAAAGATCCCCTGAAATTGAACCGGGTATATTATGAGCCCTTCATATTTATGTTATGCATTGATAGATCCTTTGCTCTTATTTTGATGTTATATGTTAGCATAAGTCATCCATAAGTTTCAGATCTTGATCGATCAATTATGACCTATTCTGTAGGTGCCCCACGCACCGCTCCAATATTTTAGCGAAGTGTGTTTAGAGGGACATAGAGTCATAAAGGGTGTTTAGAGGGACATAGAGTCCAAAGGGGGAGATACCCTATGGTATTATGATGTTGCATTTCATTAGATTCATCTCGATGCATGTTCAAATTTTCCTTATAAAGTTAGCATCAATCATTGTTGCATTGTCAAGTCGTGCTTTCAAAAGTCAGCTTAGCCGGACATTCATGCATTAGATATGCACATTCAGTAGAAAAAGTTCAGCTTGTCAGCGTGTGTTCAGTCGTGTATTCATGAGATCATCCCAGTTATGAATCCATTCATCAGATATGCATGTGTATTATGAGAATTCAGCTATAAAGTATCATTAGTCGAGTATTCCATGCATCATATATGCATTCCTAGTGTAAGAACTCTATATGTCAGTCATTCCAGTTGCGTAGTCCTGATCTGAGATGTTTTCATGTCTTGAGTAAGTTTTGTTGATCCGTATTCTCAGTCTATCAAACGACATTCGAGGACGAATGTTGTCAAGGGGGAGATAATGTAATGCCCCGCAAAATCCTCTTCTAGTCTGAGCCTTAGAGCATATTTGGTAAAGAGAAAATCTGAGTCAAAATGTTTAAGAAATATCCTCCTAAGTATGAAATACTTTTAACTCGTGTGGGAATCTATTTGATTATGAATTAAGATCATAGAGATCCCCTAATTCATGAATGAGTTGAAAACTTTCCTATCGTTCAAGTTTTAGTGACCGTCAAAATTTGGGTAAACTTCAATCGCCCATAACTCATTGTATATTAATAAATGGGTAGTTATCTATATATTAAATGAAATATCTTTGAATTAGCTTTCCAACGATATCAATTTTGCCTAAATCTGATACCGTAGCAAAGAGTTATGCCTATTTTACTCCAGCATGTCAAGCTGGAAAACGGTGACGACGTTTCTGACGACATTTCTGACAACATCGTCAGACCTGGGCAGAAAATCAAGAATTTGGACACCTTTTGTGATGACCATTTGTGACGGCCTATCACGAACCTGGCAGCTTGTTATAGTGGCGTCAAGTATATATTTCCAGCAATTCAAGGGAGTTTTTGCAAGGGTATTTTGGTCATTTCCCACCCTTTTTGAGCCTCCATAAATATGAGGAACCCTCATTCAAACCCTAATTCAATCATTTTATTTTTCAACTCTCTCGAGGGAGTATAACTAGGGTTTCAATCAAGAACCCTAATCTTTCAAAAATCATTCGTAAATCTTCAAGGTTTCTTCAAGAATCAAGTTCCTCATAGTGTGGGCTTCAAGAATTTATTTATTTCAAGTGTGGATAAAGTTTCAAGCACTAAAGTTCATCCAATTTCAAAGGTTAAGGTATGTAGATGTTGATTCTTGGATCCCTTTCATCCAAGAAGCTCAAGAACCCTTTTTAAAACTAAAAGATATTTTATGTTTATGAGTTGTTAATGATTTGTATGAGTTGAAATAGATGTTTAACGTGTTGTTGATTTTTAATTTATGTTTGCCTACAAAATTTATGAGCTTTGACCCTAGTATGTGGAATTCATGTGATGTTTGTGATAGACCCTCTTGAAGTTATTTTTCCATGTGATGTGTTCATGACTTTTGGATGTAGAAATGGTTGAATAAATGAAGAACGTTTCCCATAGGTTTGATAAAGAGCTTAGGTGAAGTATAAGGGCCACTGTAGTATTTTGAATAGGAAACTCCAAATTGTGAGCTAGTCCATGCATGCCTAATGTTTGATAAAATGACTTAGTGAGTGAAATGTGCCAAGATAGCATGAAATCCCCAAGTAGGTGTAAAATCGGTCTTGTCTAGTGGTTGTTGAAAGACCCTAGGGAACAAAGGAACAAGTCGAGATATGATGGTTGTAAATTCCCCAATTTTGTGCTCTTTGATATATGCTAAGCTTTTAATACATGTCAAGTGGTTAGCAAGTAAATAGTGACGTGTTAGTATGAAGTTTCCCCCAAATCAAGTGATATCCAAATACATGACAAGACCGATATAGGTATGAAGTACCTGATGTAAGATCTCATTGAATGGGGTATAATCTAATAGCATGTCTTCCCTAGGCTAGTATATGATGAATAGAGGTCTATGTTTCCTAAATGCTTAATGCGATGTCCTAAGGATCTTGAGAGGGAAAGTATGTTGTGATGCCCAACTACTTGAAGTGATTCTTTAACGATTGTGATAATACATGAATGATTGTAATGATAAATGAATGCTTGTAATAATGAATGAATGAATGATTGTAGTGATGATGCATGAATGATTTGTGATGAAGAATGATTATGTCTTACTTTCATGTTATCGAGTCCTGGGGCTATTTATACCCAAAAATAGAGCTGTTGTCTAGAGGCTATGTCAGTTTCTCGATAATTCCAATTGAGCCATGATTCTCAGAACTCAGTGAACTATAGAACTCTGTTTCCTCAAACAAATGCGAAGCTTAAAAAAGGTTGGTAATCTCAATTATCTCTATAATCTCTCTATCGCTAGTAACCTAGCCTCAGACCTGTAATCAGCTCAGTTCTAATAGTATTCAAGTGATTCAATCCTAATCTCAGAAAAAATTCGAGTAATCCGTTCAATCTCTGTATCATCAGTTAGATACCTTGATTTGATATTTTTTTAGTCAGATACAGAAATAAGTGATCTCAGCGTAACTCAGTCAGACCTTTTGAGTAATATGATCAGTGTCAGATTCAGTTCAGCCAGTGTTTAGTTGAGAATTCAGTTATGAGTCTTTCAGTTAGGAGTAGAAACTAGCACTGAGCGAGATCAAGGATGGGATCTCACCTACTAGTAGAGGGTGTGATTCTTAGAAGCAATCCTTGTGCTCCAGAACTACGTAGTCAGCGTAGGTTGAGACATAACTCCTATTAGTTGAGGGTGGATGATAGAGATCATACCTTCTAGATGAGGGTAGATGAGGTGGCTTGACCTGCTAGATGAGGGCTCCACTATTCTCGTTTGAGGACCTGCTAGATGAGGGTCATATAGAGTTGTATTTACCAGTGGCGCGGTAATGACACCCTTCCAACTGGGGCACGGGTTGGACCCCACCTGTGGTAGGTCGGGGCATGTCGGTTAAGTGACTACTTCCCATAGTTTTAGTCTCAAATTTAGTCTTAGTTTCAGAATCAGTCTTCAGAAATCAGGACTGTCAGATACAGTCAGCTATCTTTATGAGGAACTCAAATATTTCCATTGATTCATGGACCATCACGGCAGATAGGCTTGGTCATATATACAGTTGATTGATATTATATTAAGAGATATGCCACCAGACAGGCTTGATCACAGTATCAGATTCCTGTTAAATATTTTTATCATCAGATTCAGATATAATCATACTTCTTATCATTGATAATCGCTTCCAATATAATCTGTTAGCAAAGTTGATCTCTAATTCTGCCAGTCAAAAGCAGTAAGATCAGAGTTCAGTCCTAGATGTAAGCACATCCAAATCCTCATCAATGATTTAGTGTCTCAGTGTCAGTAGTGAGTTCAGTCTGCAGTAAAGTGGTATGCGAGTTTCAGTATTCAGAGTTGCAATAATTGTATTTTGTTTTGTGCATTCATGTATGTGTTCTCATGCGGAATCTTCATGATTATTCAGTTTAGATATTGTGCATACATGAGCCCTTGTATTAGCCTACCCCTTCTACATACATGGTACATTTTTGTACTGACGCATTTGCGCTATGGTGTTTTATTTGACACCATAGGTTCAGAGGCACATGATCCCGTTTTTCCTCAGCAGTTCAGTCCCAGTCAGCAGCAATAGGAGTGAGTCCTCTTCCTCTGAGGACGAATTTTAGTGTACTATTATTGCTTAGGACTTTGCTTATTTTTAGTTGACGGAGTTAGTTGGGGACATGTACCATCAACTCTACAGTTTAGAGTCTTTTTAGATGGATGTATTAGTATTCAGTTTTCTGTATTATGAGTATTCATGGATGTGTTGAACCTTATGGCTAGTTTCCACATTTATTGTAGATATTGTGCAGTGTACAGGTGTAGATATCAGTAAAGGGTTAGCTTGTGGTCCTTCGGGGTCATAAGCACTGTGTGACATCTCGAGATGAGATCTCGGGGCGTTACAAACTTGGTATTAGAGCCTAAGGTTCAAGAGTATCTTAGGGAATCTGAAAATCCGCATCTAGTAGATTCTTGTACATAGGTGTGTAGCATGCCACATTAATGTACAAGAGGCTACTAGATGTTCTTAGGAGTAGTTCCTCTTCTTTCAGTGATCATTTCGTGCGAGTAAGCATGAGCTTAAGTTGGTCATAAGCACCGTGTGACGTCTCGGGATGAGATCACGGGGCATTATATTAGGTCTAATAAAACTCTTACCCAACAAATCTTACAACTTTTATTTAAATTCCTTGAACTCAATTAGGTTTATCCCATGAGGAGAAATGGAAATTGTCTTCGTTCCTAGCTCAATATCTATGAAAAAATCAATATCCTAATCCAAAGTCATACCAGGTAAGTCCATTAGAAAAATTTCCTAAAACTCTCTAACAACTCAAACATAATCCTAGGGAGGGGGTGAAGAAACACCAGTATCACAAACATAAGCCAAATAAGAAAGGCACCTCTAATGTACCTGATATGGCCCGAACCAAGGCCTTGTCCTAATGGGCATCCCAAGTCCAACTAGGACCGAAGACCTCCCCAATTATCCAACCCAACCATCCATAAGCATACCTTGAGTCATATGAATTCCGAGCTTATAACAAGAGAGAGTATTAGTGCAACTTGAGACTCTGGGATAGGTCCATACCTGTGACCAACCAAAAAAAGTCCTATCATCCAATACCCATCTGATAACCAGAACCATAAAACAATCCGTTCATACCATATCAAATGAATTCCATATTAAATTTATATATATATATATATAATCCAAAACAAAAGAGGATGGAACAATCATAAATTTAGTCCAACAGTACCAGCCCCAATGCCAATACTAAGGCTGACACCACTACCGACCCTGCCTATTCCAACCTATAGTTGTCACACAAAGCCTCTAAACAAAAGAAAAACAATATTCAGTTGGGACATACCCCCGACCATAGCCAAAACCAATATCCATAAAATAACCAAAGTATGTAAAGGAACCCATGATATGAAGTGGAGCCTTCCGAAATATGGAAGATCACCACTTCAATCCAATAGCTTATCCTAAACCGATCACTAAGCAGGATGAGTAGAATAGTCAGTTCATGCATCACGTAGGATACAGCCATTCGAAGATGATTTAGTAGGTGAACGATAGCATGTATATATATATGGGTATGTGTAGCTTAACCATCCTAGAACCAACCACAGAATATATGGGTCCAATGTAACCTCCTGAACGTGCCACTAAGTGTGTAGCCGCACAAACCGAAGATACTATAGGAGTAGGGGATTCCCGAGTACCCTTCGTTATCCATGATACTTATGTACAAATGTACTTAGAGGATTTCTATGTACCTCATAAGTATCATATATAAGGTCGTCATGACCTGTCCTCATGTCGGCAAATATGAGTTTCTAGTGTCCGTCTTTTAGACTCACACCTTTATGGTTAGCTATCACACTCCGTCATTATTGCTCAATTAAAACCATTACCAACCATCCAAACCATTATTCCATTTATTATTAACCAAGGCTATTAGAAGTGGTATCGTCATACCGACTATTGTTTGCAAGCAATGTCCTTAGCCAACCTTTTATTAATAAGGGATTCCCATGTACCCCGAGATTACATTATTGAGTTGACTTGGTGGAATACCGTGTACCCCATAAGTTTACTATTATTAAGATTACTTGGGGGAATCCCATATACCCCACAAGTTGTTCATTATCATATTTACTTAGGGGATTCCCTTATACTCCACCAGGATGTTTCATTTACCATAAAATGACCACTATACTTTACCATTTAACCATTCCAAACCATTTATACCATTTAGGGTTCCATTACCAAACCATACCATGCAATAGTCCCATTAAAAGTCCAAGAATATAGTAAAAACATTCTCATAGGCATCTTATCAAATATGTTGGGGGCATAGTGTTTCTAAAACCAAATCCAATTACTAAATAACCATTCCCATGCAACCAATTGTTCAACCCAGTATTAGCACATAGGAAAATCGTAACCTAACTATTTTAACCAAAAAGCCCGACTTATATTTGAAAACCCAAAACCATATAACAATTATGCCGTAAAAATAATTTATAAAACATGCCTTTAGTTGGAAATAACAATGAGGGAGGGGTGCATGCTTTATATTACAAAGATGATGGAGATAAATCGCCCATACAAACCCCAAATTGGCCATCTCTAGAGGAATCCTAGCCTTCTCTTACCCAAGAGCCTTTGAGAGAGAGTTTAAGCACTTGATAGATTGCAAATAGGTTAATGAAACCCCCCATAAAGGTGTTTTAAGTTGTGAGCTCCCAAGGAGTTATAAAGGTAAATGTCCAAAATACCCCTAACTTAATTGCATAGAAAATCTCATATGAGGGTATGACTTCCCCTGCCCAACCATACCCTAGGGTATGAGTAGTACGCTAGACCTCACCTTAGACTACCACACTTTCCATCATGCAACCATTCGAGCCAAACCATACCCAAGTATATGACCTGTACCCTTGACACGTACCCAATATAGAAAAGAATCAAAAAAGATTTGACATTGTCCATCGTAAGAGACAATGGTATGACTCATACCCTATCTTACAGCTATTTGTGAGTCACTCGAACTCAAATCCAAATTAAATTACTAAGTTTCAAATTAAGTGAAGAAAAGACCAAACCACACGAACTGCCACTTACCATAGGAATCATACCCACCATGTCGTACCCACACAAAAAAATAATCTAACCTATATACCAAAACTGGTTAATATAAGACCAACACCATACCAACCGTACCCCATCATACGACTAGTACCCCCTAGTTGTATGATGTCTAAAAACTAGAAATCCAAGAAATTTTCTAAGGTTCCAAAACCCAAGGTGTTTTAGTCTCCCATACTAGGATCATTTCATTATTAAACATCAATCTAGCCTTTAACTAAGTTAGAAAACAAAGATGTGATCAAGAACACATACCTTCTGCATAAATATCTGGAGTTGAAAAGAAGTGAGGATACTTGGACTTCATGTCCTCTTTTGCTTCCTAAGTAACTTCTTCCACCTTGTGGTTTTGCCATAGAACCTTAATTGAGGCAACATCCTTGGTCCGCAACCGAAGAACCTACTGATCAAAGATCTCAATCGAGATCGCCTAATAAGATAGGGAATCCGAGATACCTAATCCTTCCAAAGGAACAACTGAAAAAGGATCACCTAGACACTTTCTTAACATAGAGACATGAAATACCAGATGAATGGAGCTCAAAGTAGAAGGTAACTCCAATTCATAAGCCACATTACCAACCCTCCATACAACCACATAAGGTCCAACATACCGGGGACTGAGCTTTCCCTTTTTACCAAACCACATTACTCCCTTCATGAGAGATACCCTTAGGAACACCCTATCCCCAACCTCAAACTCCAAATATCTAGGCCTCACAATTAGATAGGACTTTTGGCAACTTTAGGCAGCCTTAAACCTCTCTCGAATCAGCTTTACCTTCTTTATAACCTGATAAACCAAATCCAGGACATACATATCCGCCTCACCAAGTTTAAACCAACTAATAGGAGATCTACACCTCCTGCCATACAATGCCTCAAATGGAGCCATCCCAATGCTAGAATGATAGTTATTGTTGTAAGAAAGCTCTTCCAAAGGTACATGCTCAACCTTATTACCACCATAGTCAATCACACATGCCTGAAGAATATCCCCTAAGGTCTGAATAGTCCTTTCTGCTTGCCCATCCGTCTGCAAATGAAAAACAGTACTCAGACTAACCTTGGTACCCAAACCCTTCTAAAATGACCACCAAAAGTAAGATGCAAACTTCATACCATGATCAGAGATAATCAAAACAGGTACCCCATGCAGCTTCACAATTTCATGAAGATACAACCTCACATAACCTCAGCCCAAAAGTTAGTCCTCACTAGCAATAAGTGAGAAGATTTGGTCATCCTATCCACGATGACCCAAATCAAATCAAATTGATTCTGAGACTGAGAAAGACTGATAACAAAATCTATGTTGATCAACTCCCATTTCCATTCTGGTAAATCCATTTCTTGATACAACCCACCAGGCCTCATGTGCTTAACTTTGACTTGTTGACATACCATGCACTTGGCCATAAAATCAACCACATCTCTCTTTATACCATTACATAAATATATTTCCTTGAGATCAAGATATATTTTTCTCAAATTGGGATAAACAACATAGCGCGACTCATGCGCCTCAGACAATATCTTTTGTCATAAACCATCAACGTCAGGAACACATAACCTCTCTTAGTACCTCAAGGTTCCATCACTACTAATCTAAAATACTATCACCTTTTTTCTACTACCTCACCATTAATCCTCATCAAGACAGGATCTAGCATTTGTTTCTCCTTGATCTCTACACCAAGAGACAACCAAACCACTTCATGTATCATCACCCCACCATTCTTGGAGTTTCAAAGACGAACTCTAAGATTTTCCAAGCAATGAATATCCTTCACTAATTCTCGCTTCTCCTTATCCACATGAGCTAAAATCTCCCTGGATAACTTGTGGAGAGCATCAGTAACTATGTTAGCTTTTCTTGGGTAGTAGTAAAGACTCATATCATAGTTCTTAAGAAGCTCAAGCCATCTTCTCTGCCTGAGATTAAGCTCTTTTTAAGTAAACACATATAATAGACTCTTATAATTAGAAAAGATGTCCATGTGCACTCCATACAAATAATGTTGCCAAATTTTCAAAGCAAAAACCACCTCTAAAAGCTCTAAATTATGAGTAGGATAATTTCTCCCATACACCTTCAACTGCCTATAAGCATACGCAATCATATTTCCTTGCTACATCAGGACACAACCAAGTCCCACCTGGGATGCATCACGATAAACCATAAACCCCTTCTTGCCTTCAGGTAAAGTCAAAGTCGGAGCCAAAGTTAGCTTATCCTTCATCTTCTTAAAACTACCCTCACAAGCATCTGACCAAAAGAATTTTACCTTCTTCAGAGTCAACTTAGTCAAAGGGGCAGTTATCATTGAAAATTTTTCTACAAACCTCTTATAGTACCTAGCCAAACCCAAGAATCTCTAAATGTCAGTTGGAGTCGTGGGTATAGGCCACCTTTTAGCCACCACCACTTTTTGTGGATGCACCATGATCCCCTCACTTCAAATAATATGACCAAGAAAAGTTACAGCATTCAACCAGAACTCATATTTTGAGAATTGGGCATACAATTATTGATCTTTCATGGTCTGTAACACCCCACAGAGGTGATTGGAATAAGCCACCTTACTTTTAGATTACACTAAGATGTCATCTAATGAACATAATAACAAGATATTCAAAAACTGATGGAAGACCCTATTCATCCGATCCATAAATGTCGCTGGGGCATTAGTCAAACCAAATGACATAACCAAAAACTCAAAATGCCCATACCGAGTACAAAAATTTGTCATAGGGATATCCACCTCCGTAATCTTAAGTTGATGATAACCAAACCAAAGATCTATCTTAGAAAAGAATTTGACACCTTGCAACTGATCAAAAAAATCATATATCATTGGAAGAGGATTCTCATTCTTAATTGTCACCTTTTCAACTATCAATAGTCAATACATATCCAAAAGGAACCATACTTCTTACATATGAATAACACTGGTGCACCCCATTAAGATATATTAGGATGGATAAAAACCTTATCTAAAAGATCTTTTAGTTGCTCCTTGAGTTACCTCAACTCAGCCAGAGCCATTCTATAAGGAGGAATAGATATTGGACGAGTATCCAGAAACAAATCAACAATAAACTCAATCTCTCTATTCGGCAGAAGACCAGGAAAATCATTCGAAAAGACCTTGGGAAAATTCTT
Source organism: Capsicum annuum (assembly GCF_002878395.1). Classification (NCBI taxonomy): domain Eukaryota; kingdom Viridiplantae; phylum Streptophyta; class Magnoliopsida; order Solanales; family Solanaceae; genus Capsicum; species Capsicum annuum. The sequence goes on from NC_061121.1 coordinate 195,805,079, forward strand.
TACTACTGGATCTAAATGAAAAGAAGGACCTTTCAAGTTAGAGTCCTTAACCCAGACCAAATGATAGAGACACCCTTTAGATATTAACCTCCAAGATCTAAGATATGAGATAAACATTCCCTTAGGAGCTAGAGAACTACCCTCCTATTTAATAACTGGTTCACCAGGGAACTTAAAGAAAACCTTAAGGGTCTGGAAATCGCAGTATGAGTGTAACCAATCCATACCCAGAATAACATCAAAATCAACTATATCTAATACATAGAAATCCACCAAAGTCTTCTTATTACCAAAAAATACCACATACACTCTATAGACTCTCTTAGCAATCACAAAGTTTCCTACTAGGGTAGAAATAGAAAAAAATCTAAAATAACCTCAAGATCAAAACCAAAATACATAGCCATAAATTGGGTCACATAAGAGAGAGTGGACTTCAAATCAAGTAAATAATAAATATCTCAAGAAAAGAGTTGTAATGTACTAGTCATGATATTAGGTGATGCCTTAGATTCCTACCCACTAGCAAGAGCATATAACCAATTCTAGCCTGTGTTGGTACCAGAAGCAGCACCCCTAGGTGCAGAAGTAGTACCCCTAGGTGTAGGAGTAGATGAAGTAACAACCAGAACCTTATTCATCCCCAAAGCAACTTTACCAAATAGATAATTTCTAAGCATATGGCCTGGCTGACCATATTTGAAATACTTATCCTCCTTTCATCACAGAAAACCCTATGTAACTGACCACAAAACCAACAAGGAGGCCATGATAATGCCAACAAAGCCCTACTAGCCTGAGATTAGGCACCCTATGCCCTTAAATTATTGCTACCTTGCTGACGCCTATCATTCAATTGCTTTGGGTATAGAGCACTAGCTGTAGAGAAAGAACCAGAACTCTTTCAATTTTTCTTAGGCCACTTCCACCACACTGAGAACTTGAACTTGAACATCTTACCATTCTTTTTAACAACATCAGCCTATTTTCTCTTTTTCTCCTCCACCTGTTGTATATGAACAACCAACCTAGAAATGTCTATGTCCTTGATTAGAAAAGTAGTCTTACTTTCAAGGATCAATTCTCAAGAAAGTTTAAAATTGAACTTTCTCATCCTAGCCCTTATATCAGACACCATATCCAATGCATACCTAGACAGCTAGTGAAATTTCAAGGCATATTCCTTGACAAACATCTTCCTCTATTTCAAATTAACAAATTCCCCCACCTTTGCTTCCCTCAATTCCTAAGGAAATAAGTGATCTAGAAAATCATTAGCAAAAGTTTCCCATAGAGAAGACTCAACTACCTTCCATAGAGAAGACTCAACTACCTTACCCCTTACCTACTCCCATTCCTCATACCATTGGTACACCACATCCTTAAGCTGGTAAGCAGCAAAATTTACTCCTTCCATATTCATGGCCTGCATTACCCTGAATATTTTCTCTATCTCATCCAAGAAACCCTAAGGATCCTCCTTCACCTTTACACTAGTAAAATTAGGAGGACTCATTCTCATGAACTGGCCAACCCTTATGGCCTCAGAAGATTGAAAACCAGATAAACCTCACCTAGCCTGAGCAACTTTCAACTGAGCAATCACATGAATCGGCTAACGAAACTATGCATTCGTCACCTCACCCTAAGGAGCCTAAGGTGAACTAGTAGTAACTGGTGAAACTCAAAAAAATTAGGGACTGGACCCCTAGATCGAGTATGGATCCCCTAAGTAGAGTGTGTCCCTTCAAAATTATAAAACCCCATGGTATTCTTGACTTAATACCTCACTTAGTGATTGGCTTAAAGATTTAACCATTTGACAATTTTTTGAGTGTTAAAAGGACTTAGCCATATATTATACTCTTGAACTTTAATGACATCCAAATCAATATTTTTGACCTAGAGAGATGGATTTTTAAGTTGATTCATGTTCAGGAGTGTAAACGGGTAATCTCGGAGGAGTTTTGGATTTTTTTGACAACTTTGGAGGCACATGGGGATGAGCAAAATAGAAGCCCGATGTGATCTCAATGCGGCGTGTTGCTAATTGCATTGGAGGCTCACTTGGATAAGAAAAATAGTAGCCTGACAGGATCTCAATGCATCACGTTGCTAATTGCGTCAGGTGCCCAGTTTGGAATTTTTAATTTTTGGCTCTGGGAGGGCATTTAAGTCTTTTCCCTCATCATATCTCAGCCATAACATGAAATTAAAATGTATTTAGGGCATATTATGCCTAAAAACACTCAAATTTCTTTGAAACAAAACCCTAACCTCCCTTCCAAAGATCAAAGATTCATCTTCTAAGTCAAGATTATCATGAAAAGTTTTAAGAATAGGGTTCTATTCTCCAAACCAAGAAACTTATGGTATGTGGGACTACTCTAAAATTCTTGGGCATAAGTTTAAGATCCTTAATTATGTTTTATAATGAGGTATTCAATATTGTTTTAAAAATGTATGCATCATAGGATTGTTTCGATGAAAATATATGTTGTCTTGAATCATTTTTCATGGAAATTTAACTATAACTATATATATATATATATATATGTTTTCATGTGATTTGTAAGGTTGATTGAGAGAATGAGTATGAATTCCCTCTTTCGTTGCAAATTAAAGGTTATATTTTTATTGCAAATGATTTGAAATGCATGCCTTAAGATTTGAAAGTGATCTTCTCAATATCATGGTGTTTGACATGGTTTATATATGATGAGAGTGATTTTCTTATTATAACTACTTTCTTTCTTTAAAGAGAAAGAATTACATGTGATTGAATAAATTGACATGACCACCACATGTTTTGAATTTTATAAAGAGAGGATAAATGCCTAAGTTTTATTGAGATTTCAAAGTGATGACTCTTTTGTGATATTATGAATCTTGGGTGGTCATGTACAAGTTTTCAATATGATGGGCTATGAATTTGATATGATATGGACTTGCAAGTCTGGGTATGATAATACCCGATGATGACATGCCCTTGATAGAAAAAGTGTTGATTGGTTTAAAAGTATTAAGCATGAAATGAAAGAATTAAATTTTGGGTTTAAAAGAGCTAATTGGTTATCCGAATAATGTTTTTGAGTGTTAGGAATCATCATTGGAAACCGTAGTTGCCGATATGGGTATTATCCCTAAAGAGGGATAATTGTGGACGTTATGTAAGGGTGATGCCACGGTGTACTATAAGGGGGTATACCAACTTATTAAATCTCCAATTCTAATGGCACACTTGGATTGGAGGCTTGACCACTGATTTAAGGGCGAATTCCATATAGCCCATGGAATTACAGATTGTAGGGTGTACCTATTGGCTCAGAAGAGTAACAAAGTGTTGAGTCAATTGTAAGAAAGTTTTTGAAACTCTAAATTATGCCCATGTGTTTTATTTAACTTATATGTAATGTTTCATGAAATGCTCTCATCTATTTTGTATAAAAACATATTATTTTGAGTTGTTTCATATACCATTACATCTGTATTGACCCCCTATATTTTAGGATTTGAGGAACAGTCTCGGGGTCTTTCTAAGAAGTAGATTATTTGTATAAAGTTGTAGTTGGTGGGCCTTTTCTATTCTGGAAGGCCTAGTTGTCAGACTGTATTATCCTATTTTGGTTGATGGCACCACTGGGGTACTTGTCCCTATTTTGTTTAGAGATATGGTGGTTCTTGAATTTTTGGAGATTTCATAGAAGGGTGTCTTATGTTTTTAATTGTTAAGAATTTCCTTTTCGAACTGCTTAGTTGATTTATGAGATTGACCATGATTCAGTATTATATTTTCTTCCACATTTCTTTTAGTTGTATGAGTGTTGTGCATGATCATCAAATGGAAAGAGGCATCCAGGCCTTCATGGTTCGAGAAGCCCATCACGGCTAGGGTATCAACTTGGGTCATGACAAACTTGGTATAAGATCACGGTTCATGGTCACAGGATATCTACGAAATTATATTGGATAGAATTCTACTTATAGATATGTAGCCCACCATACTTATAAGCAGGGAGCTATAAGGCGTTTAGGAATGTCTATCTTTTTTCATGATTTAGTTCATGCTATAGAGTCTGTATGTCCTCTAATCAATAATTTTCGGCATTTTAAAAAGTTAACATGCCTCCCCGTCGATCCAAAAAATAGAATGCCCAAGCTGAGGATGTCTGTCCCACTTATGGGATGTGGCCCGTAATAGGGATCGTACCCCAGAGTTTGTTTCTACTTTGGGAGTTTCTCCAGTTCTGACTAGTCCACCTCAAGCTTTACGGACCTGTGCTAACTATCCCTGGACTCCTTAGAGAGATGTTTTGAATGCTGAGTTCCAATAGTCCATATATATGATTACACAGTTGGTAGCCCCTCAGACTCATTGATCTAAAAATATGGGTTCTATGTCTGTCTCATTTGAGGTTACACAGGTTGGTCAATTCATAAGGTTGAACCCACCTATGTTTACTGGTATGAAAGTTGAGAAGGACCCCCAAGGGTTCATTGATGAACTAGAGAAAATTTTTAGAGTTATGTACGTGAATAAGGTTAAAAGAGTTAAATTAGCGGCCTATCAGTTGAAGGATATGGCCAATCAATTGTATAATGAATGAGAGAATTCAAAGGGTAATGATGTTGAGCCTTCTATGTGGGGTTAATTTTTAGAAGCTTTTCTGGATCATTTCTTTCCTTAAGATTTGAGGGAATCAAGGAGTACACCCTAAAATTCAACCAGTTATCTTGTTGTGCTCTAGAATTGGTGGGTAACATGAGAGCTTGCAAGAGGAAGTTTACATCCAGTCTCTCAGATGATCTGGTGCTAGAATTTAAAGGAGTGATGTTGAATACAGATATAGATTTCTCCAGGTTGTCTATTCATATGCAACAGGGGGGAAGCAGAAGAAAAGGGTGGCAGAGGCAAGGAAGAAAGACGGGCGGACCAAGAGGGCCAAATCTATAGACCAGAATAACATTCAGTACTAGGGTGGTAATAATTAGGTAATAAGTGGGCGCAAAAAAAGTTTTGGAGTAATACTCTACCTTTAGCCAGCGCCCCAATGCCCAGACCTTCAGTTGATCAATGATTTCAGAATTTTAAGCCCAGTAGTGGATTTGGAATGCAGGGTACTCAGTCTCAAAGGAGTGTAGCCCAGTCGTTTAGGCATTATTCTCATTGTGGTACTTGTGGAAAGAACCATCCAGGAAAGTGTATCTATGGTGAGCGTGTGTGTTATACTTGTTGTCAGATAGGTCATTTCAAGAGGGATTTCCCAATAGTGAGAGGTAATGTTGGGGGGTGCCACCACCTCCCAAGCATACTATTTCAGCTACCGGGGGCAGTCCCAACAGATTTTATGCTTTTTCTAATCGCCCGGATGCAGAAGCTTTACCAGATATAGTCACGGGTACGTTACAAATTTTCTCCCATGTGGTGTATATGTTACTTGATCCCGGGTCTACTTTGTCTTATGTGACCCCATTTATGGCAGTCAGTTTTTGTTTTGAGCCTAAAAATATTCTGGAACCTTTCTTTATTTCTACTCCTGTTGGTGACTCCATTGTGGATAAAAGGGTGTATAAAAACTATGTGGTGTATTTCTGTAATTGTGATACTATAGCGGACCTTATAGAGCTTGATATGGTTGAATTTGATGCTATTTTAGGAATAGAATAGATCTATTCGTATTATGTCACACTAGACTGTAGAACCCAAAGAGTCACTTTTTCCTTTTCGGATGAACCAGTAATAGAGTGGGAAGGGTATTCTGTATCACCTAGGGGGAATTTTATGTCTTACCTCAGAACCCACAAACTCATATGGAAGGGTTGTTTGTATCATCTTATTCGAGTCAAAGATTCTAGTACCAAAAGTCCTTTCCTCAAATTTATTCATGTGGTTAACGAATTTCCAATAGTCTTTCCTGATAACCTCCCAGGGATACCACCTGATGGGGAGATAGATTTTGGTATTAATTTGTTGGCGGACACTCATCCTATTTCTATCTCTCCATACAGAATGGGTCCTTCAGAATTGAAGGAGTTAAAAGAACAACTAAAAGATCTTCTTGAAAAAGGCTTCATCTGTCCTAATATTTCTTCCTAGGGTGCACCTGTACTCTTTGTGCGTAAGAAAGACGGTTCCCTCCATATGTCACCGTCAGCTAAATAAGGTCACTATTAAAAACAAATACTCTCTTCCTAGAATTGATGATCTGTTTGACCAACTTCAGCGTGCCAAATATTTCTCCAAGATAGACCTTCATTCAGGGTATCATCAATTAAAGGTTAGGGAGGCTGACATTCCTAAAATAACTTTTCGAACCCGATATGGCCATTATGAATTCTTAGTTATATCCTTCGGACTGACTAATGCTCTCGTAGCTTTTATGGACATAATGAATATGGTGTTTCATCTGTTTCTAGACCTGTTCATCATAGTTTTCATCGATAACATCTTAGTTTACTCTAAGAATGAGGAGGACCATGACAGGAACCTCTGAATCGTCCTTCAGTTTATCAAAGATCATAAATTGTATGCAAAATTTTCCCCTATGTGAATTTTGGCTTAGCACTATTTCTTTCTTGGGGCATATTGTTTCGAGTGAGGGGATTAAGATTGACCCCCAAAAGGTTAAGGCAGTGAGAAAATGGCCCAGACCCATGATTCCAACCAATATCTGGAGCTTCTTGGGTTTGGCAGGGCATTTTAGAAGGTTCATAGAAAGTTTTTCCTCCATAGCTGCTCCACTTACCAGATTGACGCAGAAAAAGGCAAAATTTGTGTGGTCTAACTCTTGTGAAAATACCTTTGAGAAATTGAAGGATAAATTGACTACCGCACTTGTTTTGACCCTTCTCGATGGTATAGAGGGTTTTTTGTGTGTTGTGATGCACCCAGATAGGACTTAAGTGTGTACTTATGTAGCATGGTAAGGTGGTAGCTTATGCATCTAGGCAATTGAAGGTGCACGAACAAAATTACCCCACCCATGACTTGGAGTTAACGGCTGTAGTGTTTGCACTTAAGATCTGGCGGTATTATCTGTATGGGGTACACGTTGATATTTTCACTGACCATAAAAGTTTATAGTATGTTTTCTCATAGAAAGAACTGAATCTCAAGCAGTGGCATTGGTTGGAACTATTGAAGGACTATGACATAAGCCTGCATTACCATCCAGGCAAGGCAAATGTGGTGGCTGATGCCCTCAGTAAGTTATCTATGGGTAGTTTTTCTCATATGAAGAAAGGAAAAAGAGAGATGGTGAAAGATATTCACCAGCTTACAAATCTAGGGATCTGACTTCTGGATTTTGAAGATAGGGGAGTAATTATTCATGAGATAGCTAAATATTCCCTGTGTGCTAAAGTTAAGGAAAAGAAGGCTAAAGACCCCATCTTGTTGCAGATTAAGAATGATGTGGGTCAACAGAAGGTGCTGGCATTTGAAATTGGCGGTGATGGGATTTTGAGGTATCAAGGTAAGCTTTGTGTGCCAGATGTAGATGGATTGCAGGAAAGAATCCTTAACGAAGCTCACACCTCGATGTATGTTGTTCACCCTGGCTCTATGAAAATGTATCATGACCTTAAGGCTATTTACTGGTGAAATAATATGAAAAGGGATATTGCTAACTTTGTTTCCCAAGTGTCTGAAATGTCAACAAGTTAAGGTAGAACATTTCAGGCCAGGTGGCACTTCCCAAGAGATAGTCTTGCCAATGTTGAAATGGGAGATGATCAATATGGATTTTATCACAGGGCTTTCGAGGTCCCAAAACCAATATGATTCCATTTGGGTGATTGTAAACCGGATGACCAAGTCAGCTCACTTTCTGCCTGTGAGGACTAACTATTATGGAGATGATTATGCCAAGTTATGCATTGAAGAAATAGTACGCTTATATGGGGCACCTGTATCCATTATATCCGATCGAGTCATCTAATTCTCTTTGCAGTTTTGGCAATCTTTTTAGAGGGTTTTAGGTAACCAAGTGAATCTTAGTACTTCCTTCCACCCTTAGACCGATGGCCAAGCCAAAAGCATCATTCATACCCTTGAGGATATGTTAAGAGCCTACGTGATTGACTTCAAAGGTAATTAGGTGGATCATTTGTCATTGATAAAATTCGCCTAAAACAATAGTTACCATTCTTGTATTCAGATGGCTCCTTTTGAGGCACTTTATGGAAGGAGATATAGGTCACCAGTTGGATAGTATGAGGTGGGTGAAATTCGGTTGTTCGAACCTGACCTTATTCATTAGGTAATGGTGAAGGTGAAAATCATTGGGGAGCAACTTAAAACAGCTCAGAGCCACCAAAAATGGTGAAGGTGAAAATCATTGGGGAGCAACTTAAAACAGCTCAGAGCCACCATAAATTCTATGCTGATATTAGAAGAAGAGATTTAGAACTTGAAGTTAATGATTGGGTATTCCTAAAGGTCTCCCCTATGAAGGGGGTCATATGGGGGGAAGAAAGGGAAACTCAATCCTCGTTACATAGAACCATACCAGATTGTGAGAAGGATAGGTGGGGTTGCTTATGAGTTAGATCTGTCCATAAGCTTGGCTTCCATGCATCTAATATTTTATGTTTCCATGTTAAAGAGATACATTGGAGATCATTCCTTAGTGTTACCGGTACAGGAGATCAATGCGAAAGACTTCTTGTCTTATGAAGAAGAACTGATTACCATCGTGGATCACCAAGTTTGGAAGCTAAGAAGTAAGGAAATAGTTTTAGTTAAGGTGTTTTGGAAGAATCAAAAATCTGAGGAAGCTACTTGGAAGTCAGAGAATGACATGTGAACTAGATACCCAACCCTCTTTGAGGCTGTGGATAGAGACATAGAAGGTATAAGGCATATACTACCCTCCTTATCGTTTCCTTAGTGTACTTGAAGTCGTGCTTGTCTGTGTTTCGAGCCATCATTCAGGGATAAATGATCCCAAGGGGGGGATAATGTAACACCTTATAGCATTTTTGACTTAATACCTCACTTAGTGGCTTGCTTAAAGAGTTAACCATCTAAAGCTTTGCTAAGTATTAAATGGAATTAGCCATATTTTAAGCTCTTAAACTTTAATGATTTCTAAATCAATGTTTTTTACCTCAAGACATGGATTTTTAAGTTGATTCATGTTCAGGAGTGTAAAAGGGTTGCCTCTGAGAAGTTTTGGATTTTTCGAACAACGTTAGAGGCAAGTGGGGATGAGCAAAATAGAAGCCCGATGCGTCGCATCGCTAATCGTGTCAGAGGCCCTCTTGGATGAGCAAAATAGTAGCCCAATGCGATCTCAATGCGTCGCATGGCTAATTACGTCAGGTGCCTTGTTTGCAATTTTTCCCCCATCATATCTCAGCCATAACATGAAATTAAAACGTCTTAAGGGAATATTATGCCCAAAACCACTCAAACTCCTTCAAAACAAAACCCTAACCTCCCTTCCAAAGATCAAAGATTCATCTTCTAAGTTAAAATTATCAAGAAAAGTTTCAAGAATACGGTTCTATTCTCCAAACCAAGAAACTTAAGATATGTGAGACAACTCTAAAAATCTTGGGCATAAGTTTAAATGTTTTATCAAGATTAAAGATCCCCAATTATGTTTTATAATGAGGAATTCAATATTGTTTTCGAAAATTATGCATCATGGGATTATTTTGATGAAAATATATGTTGTCTCGGATCATTTTTCATGGAAATTTCACTATAACTAGATATATATATGTTTTTGTGTGATTCGTAAGGTTGATTGAGAGCATGAGTATGAATTCCCTCTTTTGTAGGCATTATGATTCAATTCCAATTACAGAATTCCAAGAGTTTCAACATGAACTCACATGATAAAGCACACATATCAATTAACTCTACGTGAATCTTGTAACAAATCATGAATACATTTTAATTCAAATCATGGAAATCATGAAATCACTCTACATGAATTTTAAAAGAGTTTTTTGGACTCCAAGGGTGGAAGGAACCCTTGGATGGACACTTCGCATACCTTAGTTGGTGAATTTTAGAAAATTAATGGTGGATTTGAATTTGAATTTAATTCACCTAGGGTTTTTTTTCTTGAGCAATTTGTGAAAGAATGAATATAACTTGCTAAAAGAGGGCTAAATTTCGTGTTTTGGGGGATGAAGGGAGTGGGAAAATACTTAATTAACCCAGAGGATGCGGATATTTAAATGACTATAAATAGAACCATCGACGCGCAGGCAGATGCGGCGCATCATTGGGCTTTGATGCTATAGCCAACGCGCTGCGTCAAGTCCACATTGGTTCACTAGAATTGGATGCTAGGAGCTGGGGAAAATATTTATCAATGAGATAGTCAATGCGACGCATCCGGATCACATTGATTCACTGTTTTAGGATTCCAAAGGTTCTTCAAACGAAGTCCAAAAAATTTGAAACTTGTTTGGGAACACCTATTGATATTCCTAATCATGAATTAACTCAATTATCAATATTTAATAGACATAAAGGTTATGAAATAAGATTTTCAACTTTCAAAGGCTAAAATAACACAAAGTCTGAATACTTAGGTAAAATTTTCTAAGTCTGGGACCCCTTAACAAGCTTAAAGGACTTAATTAAGCTAAGAATTTTGTGGGGTCTTATATTATCTCCCCCTTGGGAATATTCATCCTCAAATGACACTAACTAAGCTGAGAATACTGGTAGACTGAACTTACTTACTGAACATGAACATCTGAAACATGATTATCTGACTAACATTACTAACATACAAAATTTCATACTGAACATGCATATCTGATGCATAAATACATGACTGAACTGACTCATAAACATATAACTGAATATGCAATGGTAACTGATACCAAGTTTGTAATGGAAAATCTGAGCATGAAACTGAATAAGCTTAAGGAAAACTATTACCATGAGCTGAATCTAAGTTTGCGGAGAAGAGGTAAGGATACTTGGTCCGCATATCTGCTTCTGCTTCCCAAGTAGCTCCCTCAATAGACTGATTCCGGCAAAGAACTTTGACTAGAGGGACTTTTTTGTTCCTCGGTCTGTGAATCTGATAATTAAGGATTTCAACTAGAATCTCTTCATAAGAGAGGCTATTCTAAACATATATGCCCTCTATGGGGACTACGGTAGATGGGTCACCTATGCATTTCTTTAGCAAGGAGACATGAAACACCGGATGGACTAAAGATAGCAACTCAAGCTCTCAAGATACCTTTCCAAAATGGTTGAAAATTTGGTAAGGACTGATAATATTGGGGACAGAGTTTCCCCTTCTTGCCAAACCGCTTCACTCTTTCCATGGAAGAGATTTTCAAGTACACATAGTCACCAATCTCAAACTTGAGATCTTTTATATGTATATTTACGTACTATTTATGTCGGCTCTGAGCTGTCTTAAGTCTTTCCCTGATCAATTGTACTTTCTCTAAGGTATCAAATACCAAGTTAGGTCCTATAACTGCAGCCTCACCCACTTCAAACCAACCAATGGGAGATCTACTCCTCCTTCCATAAAGTGCATCAAACAGAGCCATCTGAATACTGGAATGATAGCTATTTTTGTATGTAAACTCAATAAAAGGAAAGTGGTCATCCCAACTACCTTTAAAGTCTATTGTACATGCTCGCAGCATATCCTCTAACGTCTGAATGGTTCTTCCTTCTTAGCCATCTGTCTGGGGGTGAAAGGTTGCACTGAGGTGAATTCGGGTACCAAGACCCTTTTGGAATGCTTTCCAGAAATAAGAGGTAAACTGGGTACCTCTATCTGGGATGATGGACAACGGAACATCATGCAATCTGACCAACTCCATGATATAGAGTTTGGCATTATCCTCAACTGAGTAAGAGGTATGGACTGGTAGGAAATAAGTTGATTTGGTCATCCTATCTATAATGACCCAAACTGAATTATGCTAACAACGAGTGCAGGGCAAACCTATCACAAATTCCATGTTCACTTCTTCTTATTTCCAGGTGGGAATGCTAAACTCCTACATGAACCCATTAGGTTTCTGATGCTCAATCTTAACTTGTTGACTTGTTGAGAAATTTGCCACAAACTTTGCAATATCTCTCTTCATCCCACTCCACCAATAGATCTCCCGCAAATCACTGTACATCTTAGTGGACCCTGGATGAATAAATTAGCGCGCACCATGCGCTTCTCCAAGGATTTGCTGCCTTCAGTCATCTACGCCTGGTACACATAGCCAACTCTGACAACAAAAAACACCATCTCCCCCTTGGGAGAAAACCTCTACCTTCTGATCTCTGACTGATTTTTTTCAATTTGACCAAACTGGGATCCCTATCCTGCTTTTTCTTTACTTTGAAAACAAGGGATGATTTTGAACTACTCTGCACCCATACACTACCTTCTGCTGAATCGACTAAGCGGATACCTAGTTTGGCTAGCTGATGAACTTCCTAAGCTAACATCTTCTTACTGTCCTCGACATGAGCAATACTATCCATAGACATTCTACTAAGAGCATCGGCCACTACATTGTCCTTTCCCGGATAATACAAAACACTCATGTCATAGTCTTTAAATAACTCCAACCACCTTCTCTGACGGAGGTTTAGGTCTTTCTAAAAGAATACATACTGCAGGCACTTATGGTTAGTAAACACATCCAAGTGCACACCATACAAATAGTACCTCCAAATCTTTAAGGAAAACAATACTACTACTAACTCAAGATCATGAGTAGGGTAATTCTTCTTATGGGGTTAAGCTATCTAGAGGTATAGGCTATGACCTTACCTCTCTATATTTGAACATAACCCAATCCAGCGCTAGAGGTATCACAATACACAACAAAGGTTTCTGAACTATCTGGTAGGGTTAAAATTGGAGCTATTGTGAGTGGAGTCTTCAACTCCTAAAAACTCTTTTCACAAGAATCTGACCATTGGAATTTAACTTCCTTCTAAGTCAGTTTGTACATAGGGGATGCAATAGATTCAAATCCCTCAACAAACCTTCGGTAATAGCCAAGCCTAAGAACTCCTGATATCTGAAGAAAAGATGGGTCTGGTCTAGTTTCTTACTGCTTCAGTATTTTGGGGATCAACCCTAATGCCATCACCGAAAACTATAAGGCCGAGGAAAGCTACTTACCTTAACCAAAATTTGCACTTACTAAATTTAGTGAATAACTATTGATTTTTTAGAGTCTATAATACTATTCTGAGATGGTCTGCAAGGTTGTGTTCACTATGGGAGTAGACAAGAATGTCATCTATGAAGACTATGATAAATATGTCCAAGTACTACTTGAACACATTATTAATCAAGTCCATGAAAGTTTTTGGGCATTGGTAAGCCCAAAGGACATGACTAAGAATTTAAAATGACCATACTAAGTTCTGAAAGCCATTTTTGGGATGTCACACTCCCTGACTCTGAGCTAATGATAACCTGATCTAATGTATATCTTAGAGAAGTAACTGGTACCCTAAAGTTGGTCAAACAAGTCATCAATTTTGGGAAGTGGATATTTGTTCTTGACCGTGACTTTATTTAACTGACGATATCAATACGCATTTTGATGGAATTGTCTTTCTTACGCCCGAACAAAACTGGTGCACCTCACAGGGACATACTGGTGTGATAAATCCCTTATATAAGAGATCCTTTAATTGTTCTTTTAGTTCTTTGAGTTTTGTAGGTGCCATTCTATATGGTGGGATAGATATGGGCTGAGTATCTGGATAAAGGTCTATTTCAAAGTCAATTTCCCTTTTAGGAGAAATCCCTAGAAGATCTTCGAGAAACATATCTGGGAATTCACATGCTACTGATACCGATTCAAGAGTAGGGGTGTCTGAACTAGAGTCCTGGACTCAAACGAGATGGTAGACACATCCCTTAGATATCATCTTCCTTGCCCGAAGGTAAGAAACAAGTTGAACCCTAAGTGTTGAAGTACTACCCCTCTACTCTATGATGGGTTCATTCAGAAACTAAAACTGGACAATTCTATTTCTGCAGTTGATTGAGGCATAGCAGGAATGAAGCCAATCCTTGTCGAGAATGACATCAAAATCAGTTATCTCTAATTCGAATAAGTTTACTGAAGTGAATTTCTGAGATACCATAACCAGACAGTTCATGTATACCCACCAAGCTATGATAGATTTAACCATTTGGGTAGAGACTGATAAAGGCTCTGCTAGGATTTTGGGACTGATTCTGAAATCGACAACTATATAAGGAGTAAAAAAGACAGGGAAGCTCCTGGATCTAGCAAAGCATAAACATATAAATGATAAACTTGTAACTTACTAGTGACCATATTAGGATAACTGTCCTGATCCTGTCGGGACTGAAGAGCATAGAGTCTATTTGGGCGTTGCCCACTAGTGGCACTGGAAGTGGCACCCTGCTGATTTGGGCAATCAGACTGAGCTAGGGAACGGTTATACTAACCCTGAGAACCTAAATAAGGAAAATTACAGACCTTGTGGCCTGGCTTGCCACACCCAAAACACACATCACTGCCTGCTCTATAGATACCCTGGTGGTTTTTGCCATACCTCTGACAAAGGAGATTAGTTCAGGCATTGCTAACACTGCCCTGGGGTTTAGGGTTTGATGCCCTATCCCTGTTGCCATCTCTTAATTTCATCACAGGAGCACTGGCTGAGGACGGAGCTGGGACTGCAGATTTTGGGCAGAACTGAGAACGATTCCCCCTTTGACTTTAGTCCAATCAAAGTTGAAACTACTTGTTCTGGCTCCCTTGCTCTCCCTTTTCTTCTCTTTATTCTTGGCCTCCTTTATCTGTTGAGCATGATCCTGGATATTTTCATCTCCTTAATAAGCATTGCGGTCCTATACTCCTTGGCCACACTGCTAGATACCTCTAACACAAACTTAATCATTCGGGATCTACTATCTGCCACCACATGAGGAGCATATATAGCTAATTAAGTAAACTTGAGAGAATACTCTTTCACTGTTATATTGCCCTACTTCAGATTGATAAATTCCAGAAACTTTACTTCCATCAACTCTAGTAGGAAGAACCTATCCAAAAAAGCAGTGGAAAACTCTTCCCACTCTATGGATCCTGCATCTGCGGACCTTTCTACTTTCCACTATGTAAACCATAAGTGTGCCATATCCTGCAACAAATATGCAGCAAACTCATAACTCTCAATAGCGGTCAACTCTATAGTATCAGTAACCTTCTGCACCTGATCAAGAAATTATTGAGGGTCCTCATCTACTTTAGACCCAATAAATGATAGAGGGTTCATTCGGGTGAAGTCCCTTATCCTGGTAGCGGTAGTATTTGCCACTGGGTTGGCTGAAATAGTAGCTGGGCATTTATTTTGGGCTACCACAGAATGATCTAAGGTAGTGAATACTGCTCTAAACTCAGCATGGGAGACATGTTTGTTCAGTGGATCTGGCTGGACGGGCTGGGGTTCTGGCTAATCTCTTGTTCCTCTTCTCTTAGTCCTCTTTGGAGGCATATTTCTATAAATGTAAGAGAAAGGATTAAACTAAAAGTTTAACTAGAGCTCATGCTCACTCGCATGACATGAATACTGAAAGAAGGGAAACTTTTCCTAAAACATCTCGTAGCTACATGTCCATAAATGTGGCGTACAACACTCCCATGCACAAGACTCGACTAGATATGGCTTTTAGACTTACTATGACTCTGTTAAACCTCAGTCTGTACCCTAGATGCTACACGATGCTTATAATCCCGAAGGACAACAAGCTAACCTATGATTGGTACCTTCTGCAATAACTGAATAATAATACGGTAAATATGCAAAAAATAGGCAAAAAAGTGGCCATAAGGTTCAATATTGTAAATAATACTGGATATGGTATCACAATACCAAAAAAAATTGAACAACAGTTTGAAAATACTCTAGTTTGAAAAGCCTCTAAACTATCTGAACTGTGGAGTTAATGGGACAAGTCCCCAACTAACTTCGACTACTAAAAATGAACTAAAATACTGAAATAAATAGTCAGTCCTCGAAATATGAGGACTCGCCACTAACTTTGTATCTGAGAATCTGAACTACTAAGGGTACTCGAGATCTCGTGCATCTGAACCTATGATATAAGACATCATAGCGCAAAAGAAAGGTATGTGTTAGTACTTTAAATGTACTGGTTTGCTCAGTGAGGTAGGCTGAAATACATGGGTTCATATGCATGAAAAATACTAACAGAATATCATGAGTATGACTAAATAAGAGTACATACATGAATATGAAAACTGTACTGAGATCGTAATAACACTAAATACTGAATCTGAATACTGATTAACTGATATCTGAGTAAACTGATACTGGATTACTTATCATGGAATGACTGTATCTAACAGTCTTAATTCTATTAAACTATACTAAATCCCGTACTGAGATGAGTGACTATGTCTGACAGTCCTAAATCTGTGGAACTGAACTGAGTTTCATACTGAGACTGAATCTGAAACTGAGACTATAGAAAGTTATTATCTAATCGACATGCCCTTTCTCTAACTGATTTGGGATCTAACCTGTAATCCTAGTTGGAAGGGTGTCAATACCGTGCCACAGGTAAGGACAAGTGTAGAGTTACCCCTATCTGGAAGGTGCTCTAAACGAGAATAGTGGTACCCTCAACTGGCAGGTAAATAACCTCACCAACCCTCAACTGGCAGGTTGATGTCTCAACCTACACTGGCTACGTAGTTCTGGAATACAAGGACTGCTTCTAAGGATTTCATCCTCTATTGGCAGGTGAGTCCCCATCCTTGGGTTCACTCGGTGCTGAATCCTACTCCCAATTGAATAGACACTGGACTGAATTCTAAATTGTACAATGCTAGACTGAACTGTTACTGATCGTACTGTATAACTAAAATGAACTGATTTTACTGAAGTGAGCTGGATTGATTCGGAGTTCACTGAGTTTTCCTAAGTTCTGTAACTGACTGAATTCTACTGATCGAGACATGACTGATTCTACTCTATGATTGATCATGGCTCTAGACAAGCAGCTAAATTATCGGGTATTAAATACCCTCAGGACTCGATAGCATAAACATAAAAAACATGGCATAATCTTGAGACATGGTAACTAACTACTTAGTCATCATTCATTCATTTGGGCATTCAAGCGAACACTTGCATACATGCTAACATGATATAATTTCACTATTCAACTCACATGGACAATTCATCAAACACTTATGGGGCATACTATATGCATATAATACTAAAACAACATGTAGGTATCATGATTCAATTCCAATTACATGATTCCAAGAGTTTCAACATGAACTCACATGATAAAGCACACATATCCATTAACTCTACATGAATCTTGTAATTAATCATGAATATACTTCAAATCATGGAAATCATGAAATCACTCTACATGAACTTTAAAAGAGTTTCTTGGACTCCAAGGGTGGAAGGAACCCTTGGATAAACACTTCACATACCTTAGTTAGTGAATTCTTGAAAATTAACGGTGGAATCTTAAGCCTGGAATTTGAATTTAATTCACCTAGGGTTTTTGTTCTTGAACAATTTGTGAAAAAATGAATATAACTTGCTAAAAGAGGGATAAATTTTGTGTTATGGGAGTTGAAGGGCGTAGGAAAAAGACTTAATTAACCCTGAGAACACGGCTTTTTAAACAACTGCAAACTGAACCATCAATGCGCAGGCCGACGTGCCACATTGTTGGCATCGACACGATAACCAATGTGCCACGACGAGTCTGCATTGGCTCACTAGAATTGGACACTGGGAGATAGGGAAAACATTTACCAATGCGATAGTTAATGCGACGCATCAAGATAGTATTGATTCACCGGTTTAGGATTCCAAAGGTGCTTCCAACGAAGTTTAAAAAATCTAAAACTTGTCCGGAACACCTATTGACATTCCTGATCATGAATTAACTCAAATATCAACATTTAATGGATGTAAATATCGCAAAATAAGGTTGCCAACTTTTGAAGGCTAAAATAACACTAATTCTGAATACTTAGCTAGAATTTTCTAAGTCTAGGACCCCTTAACAAGCTTAAAGCACTGAATTAAGCTAAAAAATTTACGGGGTCTTTTAGCTATGTGGACTTCCAATTGACCATGAACCTAAAGCTCTGATACCAACTTGAAATAACCCAAACCAGGGCCTTGTCGTAATGGGCATCCCAAGTCCAACCAAGATCGAGGACCGCCCCCGTTACCCAACCCAACCAACTATATGCATATCTTGAGTCAGAAATTTTGAGCATATAATAAGATAACATTATAGTGAAACCTAAGACTATGGGATAGGTCCTTAACTGTGACCAATCCAAATAAGTCCAACCGTCTAATACCCATCTGATAACCAAAACCATAAACCAATCTATTCATTCCATACCAAATGAGTTCCAATATAAATATAAATATAAATATAAATATATATAATCAAAAACAAAAGAGGATGGAACAATCATAAATTTATTCCAACTGTATCATCCATAATAACAATGCGAATACTAAGGCTGACACCAGTACCGACACCACCCATTCCAACCTATAGTCATTACACAAAGCCTCTAACCAAAAGAAAAATAATATTTGGTTGGGACATGCCCCCAACCATAGCCAAAAGAAATATCCATAAAATAACCAAAGTATGTAAAGGCACCAAAAATATTAAATGTTGCCTTCCGAAATATGGAAAATCACCACTTCAATCCAATATTTGATCTTGAATCTAATTACTAAGCAGGGAGAGTAGAACGGCCGATCCTACATCACATTGGGATACAACCACCCGAAGATGGGTTAGCGGGTAAACGCTAACATAAACTCAGGATAAGGATAAAATGATGTCAACCTTTAAAACCAAGTAAACCAACCATATGCATACAAGACATATATATATATATAACCATGTCGGGAAAGAAAATTGGGTTTAGCATGCCCTAACAACTATTAACCTGGGTATGTATATCTTAATCATCCCAGAACCACCCACGGGCTATATGGGTCCTGTGTAACCCCCTGAACGGGCCTCAATTCGTATAGACATATGAATTTGAGATACCATAGAATTAGGGGATTCCCGAGTACCCTTCGCTCTCCATGATCTTATGTACAAGTGTACTTAGAGGATTCTCATGTACGTCGTAAGTATCATATGTAAGGTCTTCATGACCTATCCTCATGTCCGCAAACATAAGTTTCCATTTTCTGTCCATTGGACTCACACCTTTATGATTAGCTATCACACACCGCCATTATTGCCCAATTAAAACCATTAACTATCTAAACCATTATTCCATTTATTATTAACCAAGGGTATTAAAAGTGGTATTGTCATACCGACTATTGCTTGCAAGCAATGTCCTTAGCCAACCTTTTATGAATAAGGGATTCCCATGTACCCCTATATTACATTATTGAGTTGACATAGGGGAATCCCGTGTACCCCACAAGTGTACCATTATTAAGTTTGCTCAAGGGAATCCCATGTACGCCATAAGTTGTTCATTATTATGTTTGCTTGGGGATTCCCTTGTACCCCACAAGTATGTTTAATTAACCATAACCATGACCACCATAACTTACCATTTAACTATTCCAAACCATTTATACCATTTAGGATTCCATTACCAAACCATACCATGCAATAGTCCCACTAAAAGGCTAAGAATGTAGTAAAAACAAAAATATTCTCATAGGTATTTTATCAAACATATTGGGGGCATAGTGTTTCCAATTACCAAATAACAATTCTCATGCAACCAATTGTTCAAACCTCTATTAACATATGTGAATACATAAAAATAAATATGTGAAAACCATAACCAAACCATTATAACCAAAAACCACAACTTATATTTGAAAACCCAAAACCATGCAACTCTTATGCCATGAAAATAATTCATAAAACATGCCTTTAGTTAGAAATAACAATGAGGGAGGGGTACCTACCTTATATTATGAAGATGATGGAGATAAATCGCCCGTACAAGCTCCAAATTGACTACCTTTAGAGAAATCCTATTATTTCTTTACCCAAGAGCCTTTGAAAGAATTGAGAGAGAGTTTAAGCATTTGATTAATTGCAAATAGATTAATGAATCCCTAAAAAGGTGTTTTAAGTAATGGGGTCCCAAGGAGTTATAAGTGGAAATGTCCAGAATACCCCCAACTTAACTGCATAAGAAATCCCACAGAAGGGTATAACTACCCCTGCCCAATCATACCCTAGGGTACGAGTGTTATCCTAGACTTATATCCTAGACCTCACCTTGAACCTCCACACTATCCATTATACGACCATCCAATCCAAACCCTACCTAATCATACGACCTATACCCTTGACCCGTACCCAACACAGAAAGAAATCAAAGGATATTTGACACTATCCAACATTCGAGACAATGGTACAACTCGTACCCTATCTTACAGCTCATGGTGGGCCAATCATACTCAGGTCTAAGTTAAGTTACTAAGTTTTAGATTAAGTAAAGGAAAGACCAAACCAAATAACCCATCACCTACTATACGACTCATACCTACCAAGTTGTACCACACCAGAAACCAATCCAACCTACCAACCAACAATGGTTAACATACGATCAAGACCATACCAACCATACCCCATCATATGACTAGTACCCCCTAGTCGTATGATGTCTAGAAACCAAAAATCAAGGAAATTTTCTAAGGTTCCAAAACCCAAGGTGTTTAACTACCATACAACGAGCACGTAGAAAATATAACCCTTTTAGAAAAAACTAGGAGTACCTTTTCACACCAACCTTGGCACATGTGGAGTAGCTAAATTCATGGTCTTGACAAAATAATCTAAAATTGCATGATAAGGAGTCAATCAATCCATATCCAAGATAACATCAAAATAATCATATCGATGATAATCAAGTCTACCTATATCTCATCCCCTAAAAAGGTCATCAATATGATTGAGACACTAGATATACGACTAAATAATCTCCTACTATGGTATAAAGATGAATAGGCATAGCAAAAGACTCATATGCAGCATCAAAACTAGCAGTAAAATATGAAGACACATAGGAGAATGTAGACCCAAGGTCAAATAAATTATAATAATAGTGGACCATGATGATAGTTAAGATAACTACATCAAATAACTCTTCCTCATCTCTTAACTATAGCATAACACTATCCACGCCTACTTCCAGACTAAGCAACCCCATCTCCACCCCTATGAGATCCTCATGCTCAATCTCAAGTACCCCATGCGACACTTTGAGTACCATAGTAATAGCTATACCACTCTATGAAACACCTCTAACTACAGACATAGAAGTAGGGATAAGCTGAAGCTTAGAACCCTATTGGGCAAGACCCATACATGCTAACAAAAGCCCTCTCTCAGGTATTACTATTATGATAAAAGTAAATAATATTTAAAAAGGCTTATAATGTCTATTTCAACCCCCTGCTGGTAAACTCAATAATGATATGGCATTTAATGCACAAATAAGGCCAACAAACATGAAATAAAGCCCTCATACAGCTATTACATCAAAAATATAATCTCTCAAGTCAATAAAAATATGAACACGAGCCCCCACAAGGGAAATATGATAACTATAATAACTTAAAATATAACTTGCATGCCTAAAATCTCCAACCCATAGCATGTTTTATAAGAAAAGTTAGCTACCCATTCCTACCTGAAGAAAGTTAAGTCATAACCTACCTCGAGAAGCCAAAATCCAAGCCTCGACCCTTCACCATAGAGATTTTCCTTTATGAGTGGTCTCTAAATAAACTAAACCTATCAAAACCTCTACATGTCAAAAAGGAACTAATGATACCCATATCGGCAATATTTAATTTAGGTCCAACATTAGTTCAAAAAATAGGTTCAAATCAAAAGAAAAAAATTGAAATTTTATTTTAGGAACATGATTTTTATATCAAAAGGAGTCTATATTTGAAAACCCAAGTAAAAATGAGGTGACATCGACTTTTAGATTGAAGAAACCCATTTTTAAGCTTACCGAATAAAAACCTAAAAATACAATTTGAAATCACCTTTTTAAAACTCTCTTAAAGATAGAATTGATAGAAAATCATGGAAATAAGGGCTTAAAGGTTATCCAAGAAAGAATGGTGAAAAAACCCTTTTGAAATTGCCCTTCCAAAAAAATCATAAAAAGGGAGAATAAATATTATTCAGGTAAATAATACTCGCGATTGTAGTCCCCACCTCGTGATCATGAGAGTCAACATTATCCAACATTAAGTTGGTCATCGTGACCATAATAATTAAACCTGATCCAGTTCATCCAATTACCAGTGATTTTGGTACCACAACTATGCAATCGCAATGAAGAAGATGATCGAGGCCCTTGATCACAGTGTGAGTCCACACTTTCATGATGAAAAGGACTAATGCAGTAGAAAAACTACACCAACAGTTTTGGAATTTAGAGAATAATTCTAATTAGACCCTCAGATTCGTTCAGGATCCAACATAAATAAAGCAGATATGCAACAAGGCTATTTTTTATGTTCCAGACTCATGGTACCATGGGATTTTTAAAAAGAGGTTTTTTATAACAATTTATCCCTCAAGATACATTTAGACTTATTTTTGATAGTTTTCATAAGAAGTTTCAAAATATAAAATAAAGGCTCAAATCCCAAACAAACCATATTCCCAACCTAACATCATCTTTTCAAATATAATAAAACTGTCCAACTTACCAACCGGTGCTCAAAGTAAAAACTTTTGATTCAAGTCAAACTCAATGGTTGAAAACCCTCTAAAAGTCTCAAACTCACCCAAATTACTTTTGAATGCATTGGGAATTGTCTCAACCTTTTTCTCAACTCAAAACTAGCATATAACAATCATAGAAAGGGAAAAAATAATCAAAATAGAGAAAAGGTGAAATTCACAACTACGGTTATTATGTGGCATATGTAACAACCCCTAAATTTAATATTAAGCTCAATGGCAAGGGGTATGGATAATTTGAGGGAAAGAGGGGTTTGAGACAAGGTGATCTCACTTCTACTGTCCTATTTATTTTGGTTATGGAATAACTTCCTAGGTTACTTTAGAAAATTTATGTTCTACCTTATTTTTAATATCACCCCATCTGCAAGGGGCTCAGATTGATTTATCTCATATTTTTTGATAAGTTAATGATCTTTTGCAAAGGAAATCTCAAATTAGTTCTCAAATTTAAAGAAGTACTTGCACACTTAAGTGCAACTTCAATACTTGTTTCTAACATGAATAGATCTAGTTTATTCCTAGCAAGAATGAATGATAAAGTGAAAACATAATTTTGAGACTACATTGGCTTCTCCAAAGTCTCTTTTCCTATCATATATTTGGGACTACTCCTTTATTCTAAGATATGGAGTAAAATTGAATGTTACGATTTACTAATGGGATGTCCTAATACGGTATAAAAGTGGTAATTCGTGATCGAATACAATCGCCGAACGAGTTGTATGCAACTAATGAAAAATATTACTTTTAGGATCAAAACCACCTATGCCAAAAAACGTTCCTATGTTGGTAGGCTTGATGTAGTGTTGGTTGTCCTTTTTTTAGTTCATGATTACTGGGTTTACTTTTCCTCTTTTAAGGTGTTGTAAAGAAGGTTGATAAGAAATACAGAGAATACTTATAGGGTGAAACTATAGAGAAGATGAAAACTCTACCACTGGCCTAAAACAAAGTGTGTCTTCCAAAAAGGTAGGGCGGATTAAACATTAAACGATGTGAGAAATAGAATATAGCATCATTAGGCAAGTGTTGTATAAAATAGTCGTGAACAAAAAGTATTTATGGTTAAAATGGGTGAATGAAGTCTACATTAAAGGGGTCACAATTTAGAACCATAAAGAACCAACCAATAATAGTTAGTACTGGAGGAAACTTAAATCATTAAAGAAGACAATGCAACACTAGTATGAAATGGGTTAGATCAAACTTATAGAAAATGGGAAGTATTCAATTACAAAAGGATATCTTGATCGAATTAGGTCCATGTTAAGCTAGTGGTAGCTGACTTACTTTGGAATACTATTTCATTGCCTAAACATATGTTTGTCATATAGATTGTAGTGCATGATAGACTACTTATAAATGACTAAAAAATGGAGATCGTGTTCAACAACTTTTATATTTAAATATCCAGATAGTGACATCGCTTTTTTGCCTATGTCAAACTTCGGTAATGGAGACTAGCTGATATCTACTTGTTGATGGTGAGTAAACAAAGTCAGTGAAAGATGATCTTATATAATGGTCTAATATCTCTCTTCCTATGTTAGATTTGAAGACTATTTGTAATAACCCATAATGTGATTTTTATCATTTCTATATTTTAATCATTTTTCCCTTCCCAATTGTTGCTCTATATCAAATTTAGTTCTTCCCAATTGTTTCTTTATATTATTTCTGAGATGTGAAAATGGTTTACACGGTCTCCAAAGCATTCAAAAGTAATTTATATAAGGTTGTGATTTTGAATAATATTTAAGGTAACTAGTTTGACTTTGGGCAACATTTTGTGATTTGAGCATTGGATGGTGATTTTAATAGTTTCATTAGATCCTGAACATCCATTTGGATTAGTAACATAATTGGTTCGGATCCCAAGTCCCGTTTGTGATTTCTGTGGTTTTAGTGTAAATACTTATTTTACTGGACTAAAGTTGGTTTAGGGCCTCACTTGTTGATGATGACTTTTGCTAAAAAATTTGACTGCATCATTGATTTTGAAGTGTCAAATTTAGCCTAGTAGCATAGTTAAATTGTGTTTATGGGGTTTTGGATACATTCTGAGGATTTGTTAGAGAGTTTGAAACTTGAAAATTTTTAGTTGTTGTGCTGGTGCAAAAATTGTTCATTGCTACCGCGATATATTGGTCGCTAATAGTGATGAAAAAATCCTAATTTCCTTCATCGCTATTGAAACACCATGGTCATTGATAATAATGAACAAATTTTGATTTCTTCACTGCTATCACGATGACTGGTAGCGATGAACAAATTTAGATTTCCTTCATTCTATCGTGATACCTTGGTCATTAATAGCGATGAACAAATTTTGATCCCTTCATTGATATCATGGTTACAAATAGTAATGATCAAATTTTGGTTTCAACCACTGCTATTGTGACACCTTGTTCACTGATAGTGATAAACAAATTTCACCTGGATAGCATATAAGAAATCAGAAAAATTCACCTAGATAGCATATAAGCCTTATCTTGGCCCAAAATCTTATTTTCACCAATTTAGAAGTTAGAAAGTTCCATTTTAGGTGACACTCAATGTGTTTTCTCATATAGTCATTAGGTATATGATTCTACCTTCATTTTATTCATTTTTCAAGATTATCTATCTCATTTTTCAAGATTTTAATCCACAAAGTTGAGTTTCAAAATTTAATAAAATCAATAATTCTTGATTTGAAAGTCGATTTGGGATAGGTTTTTAATTGATTTTTGAGATTTAAAGCCCTTGTATTTTGGGTAAATGGATTTTGATGAAAGGTATTTGAAATTTCTCATTTTAAATCATGTTTGATAATGAATTTTGGGGGGTTTTTACCCGATAAACTATAAAATTGATCTTTCTTTGATTTTGAATTTGGTTTTAACTCAATTTAGTTGGATTTGATATGGAAACATGATTTTTAAATAAAATTTGTTGTTACCTTTGTATTTTTGGAACCAATTTTCAAAGTAATTTTTGATCCAAAACCAAAATATATTAATATGGGTATCGATGGGCTCCTTTTGACTGGTAAATGTTATATTTGGCTATGTTGGACATGTTTGGTAATGATCCATGGGAGTAGAGCTTTCGGTTGATTTTTTAGATTATGTTTTGTCTTGCAGATCTTCTTTAAGGAAAGTTGAGATGTAATTTGACTTTTATTAAGGTTTTAATTACAGTTATAAATGTTTTATCTTAGTTATTCTAGACACTTGTGATTATGTGTAGAATAGATTGTAGACGAATGGCTTATAGATCTAGAGAATTAATAGTGGGTACCTATTTTAGGGCTTGAATCATATTTAGTGAATTTTATTATGATGATCGTGGGCTTAGTGATCTTTTAGAAGATAATTATATTATTATTATTGTTATTTGATGGAATGATTGAAGGTTAGAAATACTTAGAGTACAAATAGACTTATAATAGTTGATGTGATTATGAGAGTTTAGTATCTCTTATTTATAACATATTGTTAACTAATGTAGTCTCTAATTTAGTAAATTTAGTTTAATGATGTCATCTGTGGGAAAGATGACACTTATTGCATGAGACAAGTTAGGTCTGGGTAAAATTTGCTATATATTATTATTTGAATTACTTACTATTTCAATGTTGCTTGTGTGAGGGCTTATGTGAATATTATTATTGACTTGATATATTATCGTTATTTTTGTGATGACCGAGTGAGAGCTTGAATTGATATTATTGGTTTTATTTGCACATTAATTGCTTATTAGTATCGCGATGTCCGAGTGTGGACTTGAATTGATATTATATGCCTTATTTGAGCATTAAATTATCTTATCATTGTTACGATGCTTGAGAGAGACTTGGGTTTAAATGGTAGTATTACTATCTTACATGACTATTTATACCAGTGGTGCCCTATGATGGTTTATATCATGAATTATTGACATATTGAGTTGATTGTGAACTTATTTATACCTGTATTGAATTGATTATTAGTTTTCTATGGATTGACTTTGAGCATTACATCGTCATTTCATCCATACATATTCATGAGATTGGTACCACTAAAAAATACTATTTTTAAAAGAAAATAAGGCACTTTATAAAAACCTTAATAGGGGGTGTGCCAGCAAGGTGATTGAGAAACATTATTTTTGAAAAAAAATGACACACTTTACAAAACTCTAGACCAAAGTATGTGTCAGAAAGTTGATTGAGATATAGTATATGGGTTACGAACCCTCCATGATTCCTATGCTTAAGTGTCAAGGCCTAGAAGATGTATACGAAGCCATGTGATGGTTATATTAGTAACATCCTATCATTATCACTATACTACATCACATCACTTTTATTTTATTGCATTCCCTAGTGTGATTTGTTATTGTGTTTGAGTATTTACTTTTGTATTGAATTATCGGGATTGAAACTTATTTGTAGTATTGTGTATTATGCATTAATTTCACTATATTACATCATATTATACCATATTTTATTTGATTTGGGGATTGAAATATTATGAGATGTAGGGTATGGCAGTGGCTTGATCAGAAAAATTATTGAGTCACATATATTGGTAGCATGTTGTGCACATAATATATAATCTCACTATGTTATCCCAGATTATTGATTGAGCTTGATATACTGTTAGTAAGCCCCTCTCATATATGACTTTCTTTAATTATTGATCAAAAATAATTAGTGTTGACTCATATAGACTAATTGTCTACCCTGTTTATTGATAATCATATGACTATTGTGTTCGGACACACTGTTAGGATGAAGTGGTGCATTTACTTATTCTATATTGATTAGATGAATAGGGTAGTTAGAATAGTGTTTCTTGTCATCACCTTGGATTAGTATTGGTTATCGACAATGCTTGTTGAGTAACATGTTTCATACTCACCCTTGGTTTTTTTTTTTCTACACCCAAAACATGTATTGGTTTGATTAGCATATTGTAGATTTCATTTCTTCAGTGTGGATATTGTGAATATAGAGGTAGTAGCTAATGGATTTCAGAGTTACCAGATCTCTTTTTTTGTATCTTGTGCTTCTTGTTGCATTCAAGTTATTTTAGACTAATCGATATTATTTTGTATTAGAGGCTTGTACTATTAAAAATTAGACATGGTATGTATCTTGGTTTATCATATCATATTTTATATTTTGAAAGTTTTTCTATTCTTTTTTCGCTTCAGATTTACTTTAAATATTGCATTTCAATTGGGATAGGCTTACCTATATGAAGGGTGTGATGGGTGCCAACACGTACTCTATTTTGGATCGTGGGATCGTGACACTACTATTGAGGTGATCAACAGTAAACATCAAAAGAGGTTCAAAAACCAGGTGATGGTTGTTCTATAGGGTGTAGTGGTTTATTATATTTTGAAACCACAAAATTGGAAGAAGTTTAAAGGTGGACATTTTCAACATGCAGATACAATAGGTCACATTGCATTAGGAATTGTAGAGACGATAGAACATTTTCAATATATTAAGAGAGCACATAGAGGTAGAGTTTTTTGATGAAATTTTTGTAATTAGAGTCTGAGCCTATGCGGCCCAATCCTTATGGCACTCGGAATGGGTGATGATATTGGGTGCTCAAAGCTTAAGTTCTTTATTTGTTTATCGTAATGTTTACATTTGATGTCAAAAAAAAATTACCTTCTAACCACCTACCAATCATGATATTACTTATGCAGGATTATTTATATATGTATATCTCATTCTCAAATCAGCTAACAAATGACCCCTAAAAGGAAAAGTGCAGAGTAACTAATGAAGAAGCTAGACCCTTCTCCCCTCTCTCATCTACCTAACACATGTATGAGCTATCACATGCTCTTGAGGGTCAGTTATCTGATCATATTTTAGGATGTCTGGCATTTTGAACCATTTGGAGATCAACTTTGGAGTTACGCTAGATGGGAATGAAAGTTTCACATATCTTCTTGATTTTGGGCCTTTCAAGATTAGTGGAGTCTCTAAAATTTGATCCATGCATGTATGGAACTCTTTCTCATTCCAATTCATCTGGTTAGTTAGCATCATTAAGCACTTAGGGTGTGTTTGGAATGAAGAAAAATATTTTTCATGAAAAATATTTTCCTACAAAATATTTTCATGGAAAAGAAGTTGGTTTCTTATTTTCTTATGTTTGGTTGGTGAGTGAAAAATATTTTTCAAAAAATATTTTCTAGTGTTTGGTTGGTGAATGAAAATATTTTTCAGAAAATATATTTTAGTGTTTATCTTAAAAGTAGGAAATACTTTTTATAAAAATAATTTTTGATCCTGAAAAATACCTTTTTGAGGGTGTGTTCAATATGGAGGAGGAAAACATTGTTTCAAAAAATAAGTTATTTCTTGCTTATATTCTTGTGTTTATTATGCAAATAGAAAAATATTTTGTAAAAGCATTTGTATATATTTAACAAAAAATAATGATAACGAATAGGGTAAGAAGGGTGGGGTAAGAAAAAAAATTTAAAAGTTATTTAAAAGATAAATTAAAAAATTAAATTCTTTTTTCTTTGGGGGGTCAGAATAGGTGGGAGGGCTGAGGTAAGAGCAAAGTTTGAGTTTTTTTTTTCTAAAAAAAAAATAAAATAATAATTTTTTAAGGGGATGGAGGGGTAGGGGCTGGTGGTGGGATGGGGGTGATGGCTAGTAGGGTTGGGGGGTCGGAGATAGGGTGTGAAGGTGGGATAAGAAAAAACTTTGATTATAAAAAAGAATGGATATTTTTTAGGGGAGCTAGGTTGGTAAGGGGTAGGGATCGGGGTACGGAATGGGGTAAGAAAAAATTTAAAATATATTTTTGGTATTGAGGAGGTGGGGTGGGGTGGTAAGGGATTGGGTGTCGAGGTAAGGATGGGTGATTCTAAGAGTTGTATGAACATTTTAACTTGCGAGTGATGTTGAAAAATAGTTTTGAAAAATATTTTCCTTACTTTTTGAAGGAAAGTCATTTTTCTTAGATTTGAGAAAAATAAGTTGATTTGAAAAACTCTTTTCAAAACGTTTAAGCCAACCAAACATGAAAAAATTGAAAAACATTTTTCAGAAAATATTTTCCTTCATACCTAACACACTCTTAATGATCTTGGATGATTTTCGTTGCTAGGAGGGACAGTATTGTTTTCTCTATGGTCTTTAACTCTGGTGTGTCAAGATACCTCCCTGAGTGGGTATCTTTGAGCCTAAAGTGAACTTATCTGGCAAGTTCCAAGGATACAATTGAAAGAAACACGAGAAACATTAAACGACCTTTTCATTATTTATCCAATTCGGTTAGAAAATGAATGAACCCAAACATGATTTAGGATATAAATAATAAATTAATTAATTATTGAATTAAAGATGAAAATCAAAATAAATTACGGTTACAATATTATCAACATAACTTGTACCACTAAATACTACACACAGTAATAAGACAAGCGAAAAGAAGAAAATAATCATGAAATAGAATAATATAAAGCATAAGTATTAAAGTAAGTCGTACAAAAGGATGTTAAAATCATATTTGTAAGACCTAATAGAAAAATATAAAATTCAAGGGGAGATGAAATAAGAGATTCAAGAAATGGGTTAGAGAGAGAACGCCTGCCTTCTCTCTATACCTCCTTTCTCCTTCTTCTCCTATCCCCTTCTACCTTCTCCCTAACTAATCTTACCACGCCCTACAATATGCAGAACCAAAATTCTCCTCCCTTACCTCAAGAAACCATCGTTGATGTCCAGATGACGAAAATAAAACAATCCTACAAGGACGTTACTTCAAACCTTCTCCCTTCTCCTGAAGAGCCAATCATCAAGGAAATGGAGGATATCCCTCTGGATTGGGAACTAATCAACCTTTCAATTGAAGAAAGGAATCAACTCTATGACCCATGGAAGCTCTCCGTCATTATCAAGCCAGTCCGAAAGAACTTCGCTCAACAATACCTAAAGATCAAATTGGAAGCCCTTTGGAGGACCCCAATGTGTCTTATTGATTTAAGATCAAGCTTTTACATGGTCAAATTTGATGACCCAGAGAACCAAGCCAAAGCGTTACAGGGAGGCCCGTGGTTCATAGCCAGAACTTTTATCTCGGTGAGGAAATGGGAACTGAATTTCATCCCTAGAAAGGCGTACATCGACTTTATGGCAATATGGCTATGCCTTCCACACCTTCCCACTGAATTCTACGACTCAAGAATCCTCCAACGGATGGGCAGGAGAATTGGCACGCTACTTAAAATCGATACATGCACCTCTGCCTCCCTATGGGGCCGATACGCTAAAATTTGGGTCCAAATTCAAATGGACATCCCGGTAATGGCTTCGATTAACATCGGAGGACACCATCAAGAAATTGAATACGAAGGCGAAGGTATTCTATGCACTGCATGAGGTCACCTAGGTCACACATCCTCCAATTGTTAGTCCCAACCAACCCCCATTGAGCAGATCGATCATGGAGAGGCGCCAGAGATCAATACAGAATAAATATGGCACACAATCTCCTTTCAAAAGAAGAAGAAAAAGAAACCTCTGAATAAGGAGTCCACAGACCAACGAACGATCCCTACTGTAGATGGCAGGATGATCAGATGATAACAGGTAAGTCCATAAGTCCCTTTGCCAGCGATAGAGGCGTCAAACTAGGTCAACCCAAAAATACTTGGCCACCTTGGGGCAAGGCCAAAATGGACCAGTACCAGAACCCCCTTTTGATCCTTCCCTTAAGGCAGGCCCAACTATTGACTCTTCCATCTCTTTGGAAGCTTCCAGGTCCCAACTCCCTTATGAGACAGGCCCAAAAACCTCTTACCCCAAAAAGGCCTCTACTTCTTCTAACCCCACCAGATCCACTCCCTCTTCTATTTTAATTAATTTTTTTCCCTCAGTTGAAGGAAAGTTTAATAAGAAGAAGGAAAGGGATGGACCCCACAAAACCCAACTCATTTCAGACAATCATAAGCTTGGAGCTAGAAAATCGCACACGCCCGCCGGAGACTCTTCTACTTCTCAGGGTGATGTGATAGATACTATCTATCACGCAGACATAGCATTAAATGCCAATGTCATTATCGAGGCTCAAACCCCCCATCTTCCCTCCTCTTCTATGATACCTCCTAATACTATGGAAGTAAACTTTTCTTCCCAAAAACAAAACCATGGCCACCCCCTCCAACTCCAACATGATCACCTTGATAATGGAAGCCTTACCAATGGACCGCTTCCCATCCTCATGGTTGGAAGTATGTCTATTCAATCAGTCGTTCTCTCTACAGGACATAGTGAAAGGGAGGATAGTCATGTTGCACATTCAGGACTCCAGGTACCTGGCCCTCCTGGCTATGGAATGCCTAAGACAGGGATTAGCCATCTATGGAAAGAATGTCCGGATGGAAATGCTATTCCATATGATAAACTCACCCTCCCTAGAGGAATTGACTCTAGAGAGTCTGTCAATTATCATGAATCTGCTAAGCAGCAACCTACCCTTTTTTCCACCTATGAATCCTCTTCTTCTGGCCCAGGGACCAACTTTTGTGACCTTAACTGGGGAAATCCTAACCACTCACGTGCCACTGGGAACTCCCACATAACCTCCAATACCCCTCTCTCTAGAAAGGGTGGAAAGAAAGAAAACAATAGAGGCCCTGAGGGAGAGCAACAAGGAACTAGAAGGCCTACTTGCTCAACTGAGGATTCCCAAAACGAATGTCTTTACTCTAGAAAGACCCATAAATCTAGAGTTCACATAGCTCATTCACGATATGGTCATTATCCTTCTCCCTCAACCTCTGACCAAACTAGGCATAAAGCTAAATGTGTCAAACCTTATGACAGGGGAACACTTCACAGCCAAAGTGTCACCCCTATCAAAGAAGAGAAAGATCTCAAAGACTGTTGGATCCTCCAATCCTATAGGAAAGGGGAAGGAGACCATCACAACCTCCCATCAACAACAGAAACCTTTGATGAAGAGCTGCCTAATCTGGAATGTTAGGGGGCAAATGGTCCAGAGTTTAGGAAACAGTGCAAGTCAATTATTAGCATCAATTATCCTTGCATTCTATCTCTCCTTGAAACTAAGATGGAGGACCACAGGAACATCTCTTATGAGTTGGGATTCCAAAACTTTATAGAATTTAGGGCCACGGGTAACTCCGGTGGCATTGTCATCATGTGGAAGAAGGATAATATCTCCATCATCGGTAGTTCTATTTCTGCCTAGGCTATTCATGCTTCTATCAAGGTTAGTTCTCTTCCCTTTCCTTGGACTCTTAGTATTATTTATTCCAGCAATGACTTTAACTCAAGGAAGATGCTATAGGAACAGCTCATATCCCTAACAAATGCTATCCCTACCATGGGATGCAATAATTGGCTGATGGGAGGTGACTTCAATGAAGTCCTTAGAACCAGTGAAAAGTTTGGGGGAAACCCCATCAATACTCACAGAACCTTTCTCTTTTGGGACTGCATTAAATACAATCTCATGGACCTTGGCTTCTTAGGGAGTAAGTTTACTTGGTCCAACATGAGCTATAAAAATAGATAAGATCTGATCCTGGAAAGGCTTGATAAATGCCTAGCCAATGATCAGTGGATTCATCTATATCCTGACGCCACTGTTAGTCACCTCCCTAGAATTCACTCTGACCACTTTTCCTTTTTCCTCAGCCTTACTCGAGCTGTCACACCCCTCCCCAAACCCTTTAGGGTAGAGTCGATGTGGTGAAACCATCCTGATTTTAACAACCTCATTCACAGCTCCTTTCCTAAGGGGGCAAACCTTACCCAAGCCACCCATCAATTCAAAGACATTGTAATAATCTGGAATAGAGAAAATTTTAGGGATATTTTCAAACAGAAGAAACACCACCTTGCTAGACTAGCTGGGATCTGAAACCCCCCCCCCCCCCCCACTATCCTACTAATCTCTTCCTACAGAACCTGGAAATACCCTCACCAAAGAGTTCAACAATATCTTGGACCAAGAGAATAAGTTTTGGAAACTTAAGTCCAGGATAAATTGGCTTATTGATGGGGATAGGAACACCAAATTCCTTCACACCTCTACCCTGAATAGAAGAAGAAGAAATAGAATCAATTCTCTTCAGGATAATGGATCTTGAATTTTTAAACCTAAGGAAATCTCCAAAGCTGTAACTTCCTTCTATGAATCCATCTACTCTTCTGACCACCTCTCCTCCCCTCTTAAGTGTCAGTCCAATCCTTCCACTCAGGGCTCCTTGAATTCTTATACCGACTTGCATCTTGACTCCATCCCTATTCTTGAGGAAATCAAGAGAGTTGTGTTCTACTTTGGACCCACCAAAGCTCCTGGTCCAGATGAGATGCATCCATTCATGTACCAGAAGTACTGGTCAGACATGGCTCCCCTCCTCCAACAGTTCTGCAATGAAACCTTCACCTCTTGGACCATGGATGCTACTGTCAGCACTACTTTCCTTTGGCTTATCCCTAAGTATAAGGATGCTACCTCCTTGAAAAATTTTAGGCCCATAGGATTGTGTAACACTCAATACAAAATTATCACAAAAATCATTTCTGCTAGACTGGAGCCCTACCTCTAAACTATCATTGTCCAGAATTAAGCTAATTTTCCCTCTAAAGGGAGCGCTTGTGATAATGCCATCTTTGTCCAAGAATACCTGGACCACTTCAGGAAAATAAAAGGCATTAATTCTAATATGATCCTAAAGATTGACCTGGAAAAAGCCTTTGATAGGATTGAATGGTCTTTCATTAGACAATCCCTAGCTTTCTTCAACTTCCCCCCGGGCTTTCTAAGCTCATTCTCTCCTGCAACTCTTCCTCTTTCATTACTGTCCTCCTAAATAGAAATATAATCCCTGGTTTTAACCCCACCATAGGAATAAGACAAGGAGACCCCATGTCTCTCTACCTCTTTGTTCTCTGCATGGAGCTTCTCTCAAGGAGGATTAATTATGAGGTGGATATTTTTAATTGGACCCCCATAGCCACTAGCAAAATGGAGCCCAAACTCTCCCACCTTTTCTTTGCAGACGACCTCACCCTCTTTGTCAGAGCTGATGTCAAAAATTGTCACACCATCCTCAACACTCTTCACTCCTTCAGTAAACATTCGGGTCAAAGAGTCAATAATATTAAGTCTAAGGTGCTCTTCTCTAGCAACTGTGATGAAAATATTAGACTCAATCTGTCCACTAACTTAGGCATGAAACATAGCAATAGCTTTGGTAAATACCTGGGCTTCCCCACCTTCCACAAGAAACCCACCCCTACTGACTTCTATTTCCTCATTGATAACATGAATACCAAACTTGCTGGCTGGAAAACCAACTTTCTCAACATGGCTGGTAGAACAACCCTTGCTAAATCCAGCCTAGGAAGCATGCCTAACTATGTTATGCAATTCATCCTTCTTTCCAATAAATTCTCAAGACCATAGATAGAACCTAGAGAAACTTTATTTGGGGGTCTACTAACTCTAAGAAAAAAATGTATATGGTTAGTTGGAATATCCTTACCAGGCCTAAGAAAGATGGGGGGCTTGGTATTAAAAAGGCCAGTATCAAGAATGATACTATGCTCAAAAATCTTGCCTGGAGACTGAACTCTAACCCCAATATCTTCTGGGCTACTGTCCTTACCCATAAATACAAGCACTCTTCCAGTCCCACCAACAGCTCTAGAACCTGGAAGGGCATCTAAAGGGGATGAGACTTATGTAAACAAGTTGTTTGCTAGTCCATCCACAAAGGCAACAATGTGAATGCTCGGGAGGACTGTTGGATCCCAAATCTCCCTCTTCTCAGAAACATCATTCAGGGGCCTATCCCTAACCACTCTAACAATGTAACCCTTTCAAGTGTTTGGCAGGGAGGCAACTGAAATCTTGACCTTCTACCCTTTGAGATCCCTACCCCTCTCTTACACACTATCAAGAATACCTTTTTTCCTAACCCTCAATCCACTAGGACACTCCTCTGTAGCTTTTAAATGGTTCATGGGTTTTTTCTTGTAAAAGTTTTTACAACCTTATTAGCTCCAATAGAGCTCTTCCCCTCAGCAACCATAAGCCTTGGGGTTGGATTTGGAAAGCCACCATCCCTGAGAAGCTGAAGTTTTTCCTTTGGCTGCTGAATCATGATAGTCTCCCCACTAGAGATACCCTCTTCAAGAGGGGTATCAATATAAATCAGTCTTGCTACACTTATGTCCACCCTCAAGAGGACATTCATCATCTGTTCTTCCAATACAGGCATGTTTCTTTTCAGTGGATGAAGATTCTCCTCCACTACAAAGGTCGGGACAACATCACCATCCTTAATTTCTCTTCCAGCAATTGGGAGACCACATGGAAAACTCTTAGTCATAACATCTATGATAGCAAAGTGGACTGGAGCTCCCTCCTCCCCTTTTGTCTTTGGAACATCTGAAAAACTAGAAATAACAATGTCTTCAACAACAAAAACTACTCCCTTCCTTTGACCAAGATTAGTCTGAAGCTGTGGAACTTACCCATATCTACAAGTCTTCCCCTGAAAACAATCATCTTATCACTTTCATTGAATGGACACACACACACACCCCTAAGCATACCTACAAACTCAACACTAATGGATCTTATCTAGGGAACCCGGGGAAAGGAGGCATTGGAGGGGTGGTTAGAACTGACTCAGGCTCCTGGGTTATTGGTTTCATTCAAAGTTTTTTACATGCGTCCAATAATACCATGGAACTCATGGCTCTTAGGCAGGGACTGATGCTAATTGAAGAGCATAACTTATGCCCTGTTGAGATATGTGTTGACTTTGAGAAAATCATTAATTGGCTAGAAAATGGGAACCTTCTCTATAACCCAATTATTTATGCATGCAGGTCTCTGATAAGAAGATTGGGCCACCCCATCATTCACCATTGCTACAGGGAGCAAAACAGGGTAGATGACACCATGGCCAAGGCTAGAGCAAAAATGACTCTTTTTTACTGTTGTAAAGTTTTTGTAACCCCGCCCCCTTTTGTTATTCATGAGGTCTGGTCTGATATTGAAGGAAAATGCTACCCCTTAGGATTCCCTCTTATCATAACTGTAAATCTCATTGAAGCACAACTTTTGTATTGGAGCCGGATTGAGCTCCTGAACTAATTTTCTCCAGCTCTTGCTGTGTTAATTTAATGCAATCATCTTAGTAACCAAAAAAAAAAAAGAAAAATATAAATTACATGCAAATAAACACTTAAGACAAATTCAAGTACTACAATAGATAACGATAAACGAAAATGAAAACGCAAAATATGTTTTAATTGATTCAAATAAAATCTTTTCATGATTTATAATAAAGCAAACTTATTTATTGTATAATACACTACAATTCATATAAGAATCGACTTTAAAATTGATATCATAGACAATATTTATAAAAGGGAAAATCCTTTTGGCCACAAAAAATTGGTTTAAATTTGGCCACAATAGAAAAAAGTCATGTTCACACTATAAATTAGTTAACTTTTAGACATTTTTGCCCCTTTTATCCTATATTTAAAATTCTATCAATATATTATTTATTTTCAATTTCTAATACATTGAAAACTATCTAACACATGAGAATGAAAAAATTTTATGATAGATGAGACTCGTGTGTGAGGGTGTTTTTCTTAAAAAGAAAAATACATTCAATATGTGGATCCCACTTCTATTACACTCCCTTTTCAGTCAGATTATTCTATCCCCTACAAACCAATTCAATTTTCAAATAATATATATGAGGTTTCTTAAGTCGAAGACAAACCTGACATGATCAATTATGCTCATTATGGCCACTACATCCTTTCGTCTGTTCATATGAAAATATAAATTGTGAATAGATGCAGATCTTAAAAAGTAAAATTGTAATTTTTAAGAGCAGCAAAATTTATAGGGAAGTGTTAAATGGTCGTAATTTTTTCGTCTAAATTTGACTATAATTGTGAAAAGATTTATATAGCCTTGTTTTAGATTTTATTATATTTTCTTAGATAAATCTCCTCCAAATTATATTAATAAATGCATTAACTTTTTCCTATTTCCTATACCTATGGAACAACTAAAATTGGAACAACTAAAATTGATTTATATAAGAACAATTAATAAATATAAAAGATGTCTACATACTCTAACTATTTTATATGTATAGTAAATTATATACTTAATTAAATTAAAAAATTATTCATTTACTCATAATTAAAAAAATTAATAAATGTATTTTATATGATTACTCTCCTTTTAATATAATGTATAAGTAAATTTATATTTCACTTCAAATTCAAATTTTTCTCAGTTCAACATGAATATATTTATCACTTATTTAAATTAAAATTTAATGTTTTATCCCAATAAAATATCTTATCTTTTAATGTATATTAAATCTTTTCTTTAAATTACAATGATATACACACATCTACATACATTTAAATCTAAATTTCATATTCCTCTATATTAATCAACTAGAGGGAGAGAGAAAAAATTTAAATTGAAAACTATACATTCAATTCAAAAACTTTTTATTTCAAATTAAAACGATATCTTTGAATAAAATTTAAGATAAATTAATCAAAGTAATCTTAATTATTTGAGAAGTGGAGTTGATAAATAAAAGTTAAATATGTCATTTATATTTCTATGTTTAAATTTTTAATTATGTCTTAGTCATAATATTTGTTTTAAATTATGTTTCTTGATTGCTTATTAATTATTTCACTTTTCGATTTTGTTTCTTCATAAACCCAAAAATAATTGACCAAAAAAAATTCAAAAATAATTATTTGATTTACTCAATTCCAATGAAATTATAAATATTCATTGTCATATAATATTATTTACTGTTTTAATTTCTTAATAACACACAATTGTAATATGTCATTCAAGACATAAAAGGATGCCAATCAATAAACTTTTTCTTAAAATAGTGGGTGCTCATGATTCCATGGGGATTAATTGTTGATTAAAATTAAAATTAAAATTAAAGTAATTTAGTTGGTTTTAAATTTTTAAAATAAAATAAAACTATCAATTTGGTTCATTTTTTGGTTTATAACTAGCTATGATGTATTGATAATTAAAAAATAATAAAGACATGAAAAGATTATTTCATATGAACATTATAAATTAATAAATTGATATCTACTATTAATAGATAAGTATAGTTGAATCTTTTACATTATTTTTCAATACTCTTTTGAAACTCTAGTATGTTTATGTTGCATAATTATAGAGATTACTTCATTTCACATGTTTAACATCCATAAAATAACATAAAGCTATAAATAAAATAGTCAATCTTTCAAAAATCAAAAGAGCAATATATTGAGTAAATTAAAAATAAACTATACACTACACCACATATAGACAATTAGATTTAAAGTGTTGTAATTTTTTTTCATATTTTCAAGAATGAAATTTAAAAATATAGTAGTACATGTGAAAATAAGTAGACTATAATCAAATTAATGATTATAAGGTATAAAATATTTATATTTAGTTATGAAAAAATTATATCATATATTCAACTAATTTATATACATAATTATTCGTTCAGAGACTGAAAGCTCAAATGCAATTGATTTCTTTATTAAATTAAATAAAGAAGGAGATGATTTGGAGAAGAATTCATTGCTCTCCTAATTGTGATTATTTTTAATAAAATAAATCAAATTAAATATTGTCGATTTTTTAAATCTAGAATCAAATCAAACCAAATATCGATTTTTTGATTTGATTCCATTTAAAATCAAATCACACCAAATATTGTTTAAGAGATAACAAGAAGAAGAGTATCTTCATGACCCATGTCAGTTTGCAGTGTATGCCACACTACTTTGTTTATGTTTTACTTTAATTTTGAATTTGATTTTTGAATAAGGTGTGAGTTAAATTTATATTTAATTTAATATTGTCAGAGGGCATATCTTTTAATTCATATTTTAAATTATAGTTTCGTCATTCCTTTTTATTTATTTCATTTGAGTTGGTTTTATATTTCTTTTTAATTACTTTTTTTGTCTTTCGAGAATAATTTGATTGAAATTTTCCTATTGTACCTTTGTTCAATAAATATAATTATTGTTGATTTGAAAAAATGTTGAAATTTAATTAGGGATATATTAATAAAATTATTTTTAATTTTATTGTAGTAAAGGATTTATTAAAGGTTGCCCCCAACTAAAATAAAGAATATAAAAAGGAATAGTAAACATAATAGTCCAGCATTTATAGTAAATAAATATAATGAACAAAAAAGAGGAAAAAGTAGAATGGTTATTGACTATAGAAATTTAAATGCAAAAACTATAACATATAATTATCCAATACCAAATAAGATATTTAAAATAAGGCAAATACAGGGATATAATTATTTTAGCAAATTCGATTGTAAATCAGGATTTTACCATTTAAAGTTAGAAGAAGAATCTAAAGAATTAACCGCATTTACGGTACCACAAGAATTTTATGAATGGAACGTATTACCATTTGGATATAAAAATGCACCAGGTAGATATCAACATTTTATGGATAGTTATTTTAAACAATTATCTAATTGTATAGTATACATAGATGATATATTATTATATTATTATATACAAAAACTAAAGAAGAACATTTAAAATTATTGGGACAGTTTAAAAATATAATAGAAAAATCGAGAATAAGTCTAAGTGAAAAGAAAGCTGAAATTATGAAAAATCAGATAGAATTTTTAGGAATACAAATAGATAAGAGTGGAGTAAAAATGCAATAACATATAGTACAAAAAATAATAAATTCGAAAGAAGAATTAGATACAAAAAAGAAATTACAATCATTTTTAGGATTAGTAAACCAAGTAAGAGAATATATTTCAAAATTAGCAGAAACTTTAAAACCACTACAGAAAAAATTAAAAAAGGATGTAGAATATAACTATAATGAAGAAGATGAAAAACAAGTTCAAAAAATAAAATTACTTTGTAAAGAATTACCAAAATTACAATTTCCAGATGAAAATAGAAAATTTATATATATAATAGAAGCAGATGCTAGTGAATATAGTTATGGAGGAGTACTTAAATATCGATATGAAGTAGAAAAATTAGAACACCATTGTAGATACTACTCAGGTACGTTCACTGAAACAGAAATAAAATGGGAAATAAATAGGAAAGAATTATGTTCATTATATAAATGTTTGTTAGCATTTGAGCCATATATTGTATATAACAAATTTATTGTACAAACAGATAATACACAGGTATGCTGGTGGTTAACAAAGAAAATACAAAATTCAGTTACAACAAAAGAGATTCGGAGACTAGTATTGAATATATTAAATTTCACATTTATAATTGAAGTAATTAGTACTAACAAAAATGTTATTGCAGATTACATATCAAGACAAAGCTACACAAACTGATATAATAGAAGAAGATACTCTAGAAAAAATACTCAACACCCTAACTACGCTTTCAATGAAAGTGGACAGTATGGGTAATGAGATAGAAAAGCTAAAGACTAATGAAGATAAACTGAAGTCTATAGCTACAAATCAGCTAACTCAGTAGTGTGCAGAGCTATGTCGATCGGAAGACATTAAAGTTCCAAAGCTAGAAGGAGACGATGGGACACTCCATAAAACCCATAACGTTTATCAATCTACTTCTGCAGGTACAAGCAAAGGAGTTAGTAGACAAAGATATCAGAACATGAATATGAATAAGATATTTGAGAAACCATTTATACCAAAAACACAAAAAGACCCCTTGTTCATACCTCCATAAATTACCACATACCGAGATAGTCTAAACCAAGATAAAAAAGTTTACAACTATACAGCCCAAAAATACATAGAAAAGATCTATAGAGTACAAACTTTTCTAAACCTTAACCCCAGAGCTACAAATATCAAAGAACCAAACACAAATTATATAACCCAAAAATTACAAGGTTACAACAAGCTAATTGCACTACCCAAAACTAACCCACGCCTAGTGAAAACTTGTTTTGACTATGGATTATTAAATACCATATACACTCAAGACGGAGAAGAACTAACAGCTATGGAAGAATTACATAAAATATTCACCACCTATAAAAGGATAACAAAAGGAAATCTATTTTATATAAAGTGTTATACTGCACCAGCAGAGATATTATACGATGAAATAAAACCAGTTATACAAGTTGTAAAAATAGGATTAACTAGAGATATGATTATACCATAAGAAATTACGCAGCAGCCAGAGATACCCAGAATTGAGACATCTGATTTCTACGCAAATAAATGACTCATTGGACTAGCTATAATTATTCAAGAATTAGCAAATAAATATACCAATGGAAACCCAATATGGAGCTATTATTCGAGAGACTATCAGATGATTTATTCAAATTCAAAAGAGCTATGACAAGCAGATACGGAAGATGTTAGGCAATGGATAATGACATTACTTAACCCAGAAAAATACTCTACTGCAAGAGCAATTAAAAAGGGATTTATTTCAGACGGATTATTGACAAGATATTGCAAGATAATTGGACATAAATATCCTGACCATCAATGTTCAAGATGTAATGGAGAAGATAATATTATCCCAGAAGTCCACCTAGAATAAAAATCAAGAAGATAAGCATGCCAGCTGGAAGATAAGATAAGAAGCAATAATGGAGATATGGAAAAGCAGCAGATACGACAACGAGAAGATAACAACGGAGTAAAACAAGATATTAAATTTTTATTTAAAATTGTTGTATAAAATTATTGTATAGACTTTAGACTTTTTAGCCTTTTTGACTTTTTTAAAGGCTATAGCACTAATTTTTTTAGCCTTTTTAGCCTTTAAGGCTATGGCACTTATTCTTGTCTCTTAAGGAGACTTTTAGAATTTGTAGGAAACGTGTAAAGAATGTAAACTTTTTGTAAAGAATTCATTCTATAAATGAAAGAAACCGAAGGCATTGCAAAGCAAGCCTTCATGTGTTGAAGCAATACTCTCTCCTGTCCACAACAAATATTTTGTCAGTGAATTAAAAAACAGATATATTTCAATGGAAAAAGCTATGGAGGAACAAACCTCAGAAATATCAAACCTACCCGAACAGGCATATTTATTTATGATTATGAATAGCTAAATTCATAATTCCCAACAATCATGGTATAGTAAAATAAATTCATATTAGTTACTTTATAGTAGAATTATTCGAAGAATAATATGTTAAGAAGTTTATTAGCAAAGTGGAAACAGAGAAAAATCCCTAAGAACTATGCCATCCTAAAGGTGAAACCAATGAGGCAAGAAGCCATGGCGGGGAGTAACCAGAGTAGAGGCGCTGTTTAAGGGAAAAAGTATCCAAATTACCATGCTAATAGTGACCGAAGAACATGTTATTTAAGAATAATCTTGTATATAGTAATCTAAGATGACCATATTTTGTTATGTACATAGTTGAAGGGAATATTTTGAAAGATAGCAAATTTATGAAAATGAATAATTATTTATCTGATATGATGGTAGATAAATTTAAAATACTTATTTTGTATGCACTTAAGGATATAAAAATAGTAGATATAAGAAAAATCATATTAGAAAAAACATTTGGTAAATATTATATGACTAGAGTAAATTATATACCATACCTGCCTAACTATTCTTACAAATACTTACCATGATAAATTACATAGAATATTTAGAAAAAGATATGAGCAACATACAGAGAGGAAAACTGATAGAAAATGCAGAGAAAGAGAGAGGAGAATTGAGTGAGATTATAAAAGATAATTTCTCGCCGAGTTCACAATTTTTGTTATTGAGTGAGGAGAATTGAGTGATATTCGATAATTTCTCGCAACTGATTTCAGTTTCGTGAG
The DNA here is from genome assembly GCF_002878395.1 of Capsicum annuum. Taxonomy (NCBI): domain Eukaryota; kingdom Viridiplantae; phylum Streptophyta; class Magnoliopsida; order Solanales; family Solanaceae; genus Capsicum; species Capsicum annuum. The sequence goes on from NC_061121.1 coordinate 195,848,743, forward strand.
GATTAATCCTCTAGTCAGCTCCTCCATTAGATGTATTTGACATTGAAATATCAATTCTTGATCCACCAACTGATTCGAGTTCACAATTCTTAATATATATATATATATATATATATATATATATATGTATGTATGTATGTATGTATATTTGGCCTAAACGAAGAAGATGAAGAAACGAGGTGGAGTGGGGGAAGAGGGTGTTACAAAGAAGATGAAGTTGGGTATTTTATATATATATATATATATATATATATATATATATAAAGTGGGCCCTCTTTAAAACAAAAAACAAATTCACGCTTTTTTTTTGGCCACTCAGCCGTAAGGACTGAAATTAATTCACTTGAAAGTTGTTAAAGGGGTATATAATTGTCCGATTACCCTAAAGTAAGTTTTGCTAATATGTTGAGGGGGGATTTGATGTATTTTCTCTTTATATAAAATGTCAATGTCTACCATGTCTAAAGTGCTTTCAGTTTTTACTATCTTATTATAATATTTTTAAATTATATTTAAATATATATTAAATTTATTTAAATATAATAATTTATAAAATTATTTAATCAGAGGTCATAATAATAACAAATATAAGTAATGATTCCCAAGTTATCAAATCAGCTAATATGTGAGTGACATACCATAATATTAATGTACGACTCTCTTAGATTGTTGTTAACTAGAGTCAAACAATATAATTTTTATAATTTTTTGATGTCCATCAAGTCAAAAGTGTTTATGTTTCAATTATCATTTTAAAAAGATTTTCAAATTATATTTGAATATTATTCAAACATGCAAAATTTTAGATTTAAAACTTAACTAATAAAATATTTTCAAAGCAATGATTCATAAATTATCAAATCGGTGTAACATAAAGGTGAAAGACTACAATATTAATGCGTGACTTTCATTGGTTGATGTCAACTAGGATAGATACTTATGAACTATATAATTTTTACGATTTCTATAATATATTGATGTCTACCATGTTTAAAGTATTTAGAGTATTATTTTTCGTTATTAAAATATTTTCAGATATCATTTAAAAAATTATTTAAATTATGCAGTTTAATCTTTTTTTTTTAAATACAATAATTAATATATGTCATAAAAGAAATCAGTTAATAGTGTGAACAATGTTATTATAAAATTTGGACCATTGAGGCCAAAAAGCGTTTATTCTTTGAGTCAAAAATTATATTGGAGAAGGACATTACTCCTTTATTCTTTAAGTTAAAAATTATATTGGAGAAGGATATTACTCCTACTCTGCATTCGAGCAAAGCCACATTCTATTTATGGCCCAACAATAAAAAAAGACCTATATAATTTAATCGAGATTGTTCTATAAATTTATGATAAATTTTAAAAATTTAAAATATAAGAATGAACACAGGTTTCTGAGTGTTTGAATATTTTTTATAGCAAAACACTAATTTTTGACTAAAATAAAAAAATTCTAAAAAAAATAGAGAAAATTAATGGACAAAAATAATAATAGTTTAAAGTTATAACTTAAATTATTACTATTAATAAGTGTGAAGAAGCAGGCACCTCTTCGTCGAGGTATTTGCTTCCAATCGAATTACTATATTACCCCTAATTAATTATTATAATTTCATTTACATATTAAAAATTAATAATATTTAATAAAATAAAAGTAAAATAGACATTTATGACATGTCTACTTCGACCTTTTCAACCGTGATTTTATTATATCATTTCTAATTAATTATTATAAGTCATCTTATTAAAAATTAATTATATTTAATAAAAAGGATAAAATAAACATAAAATCATATATTAACTCTTAATGTTTTAAATTAACTTGACGTCTTATATGAGGTTCACTAAAAAAATTTCATAATTATTTTTTATATTAATTTTGCTATATCACTTTTAATTAGTTATTATAAGTCATTTAAGACATGTCTTCTTCGCTGCTTCAATCGTGATTTTACTAAATTATCCCTAATTAATTATTATGGTTATCTAAGCATTGTTCCACATAAATTAGAATAGAAGAAAAATTATAAATGATAAAAAATTTAAATTAATTTAATAATATAACTGACTATCAATGTCACAAAAGTTTTGACAAGGAGAGTAATATATATTATTTAAAATTATATAAAAAGTATTATAAATTACAATAGATACAATTTAAAATATCTAAAAAAAATTATTTGTTATATATTTTAAAGAAGTACGTAAAAAATACTATAGATTACAATAATTAACAACTTAAAAAATTTAAAAGATATATAATATTTGGCTGACTATCGAAATTATATCGGTGCCATATAAATTGGAATAGATGAAAAAGTATTATAAATAAGAATAAATAAAAACTTAAATTATTTTAAAAATATAATTGACTATCAATGCCGCGTAAGTTTGGATAAGGAGAGTAACATATATTATTTGAAGATTATTATTATAAATTACAATATTAACAACTTAAAATATCTAAAAGTATATTAAAAATATGATTAATTATCTAAATTTTATTTGTATCACATAAATTGAGACAAAAATAATATATATTGGGTCTGTGCTAGCACGGGATCCTCGATGCACGGGCCTCTCGATATCTAGTATAATAATAAAATGGTTGAAAATAAAGTTAATATATATATAGTAATTTTACTTTGAGCTACTTGAATAAAAAGGAATGATAATTACACTGTAAATTAACGAACAGAAGTGAGATGTGATTTAATTAATAAATTAATGATATAATATATAAAATGCTATTATAATGAAAATAAAATATTGGAGAGTAATATAGCGCATCACGTTGGTTTGTAGGGGATAGAAGAATCTGACTGAAAAGGGAGTGTAATAGAAGTGGGATCCACACATTGAATATATTATTTTTTAAAATAAAAACACCCCCACACAAGTCTCATTCATCATAAAAAAATTTCATTTCCATGTATTAGATAGTTTTCAATGTATTGAAAATTGAAAATAAATAATGTATTGATAGAATTTTAAATATAGGATAAAAAGGGTAAAAATGTTTAAAAGTTAACTAGTTTATAGTGTGAACAAGTCTTTTTTATATTGTGGCCAAAAGGATTTTTCCAAATTTATAACGAGCAAGCGACTTTGATATTCTCAAAACCTCTTAAATAGTGTAATAACCATTATTAAACCTATAAAAGAAAAATAAGAATCACCTTTTCAGAAAATGTAAAGCTTTAATATTGTGCTTATGAAAATTCAATAACCAAGCAATTAAGTGTAGAATTACCAATTACAATTTCAAAAGCATTTAGAATAAGAAAAGGAAAGGGCAAGAGGCAAAGATTAGTGTATTAGTTGTTGAAGAAACTACATTTCAAAAGTTTTTAATCTTGATATGTATATTCTTCTGGAGCAGCTCCTCTCCGGTATTGCTTCCATCCAGTTAGTCCAGTATATAGCTAATCTTATTACACCTGGCAGTTTAGTGATCTAAGGGCTAAACCTCCTAAACCATGGTTAAAATCTAGCTGTCTTTCCATATGATTATCAATCAACGATTACTGTTAGATTGACAATTTTGATTGAAAACGATTATCTTACCATGATTAGAGTTCACTCAAGGGAAAAAACAATTCAACGCCTCAACAAAATATTCACTTTATTTAAAAAAAATTTAAGTTGGAGTTGGAATTGTGTTAAATATAATTTAAATGTAGTTGTTTTATGAAAAAAAAATATTAGGATAAATTTGAAAAAAGATAATGAAAGTGAAGTCGGGTTTTAAGTGTTTTTCAAATTTCAAATACAACTTCAAATTGTATTTCAAATTTTTATAATCAAATAAAATAAATTTATTTTTCTGAAAAAAAATTAAAAAATTTCCATGATGAAACGATTCTCAGGTCACTTACAACACAATATCACAAGTACAAAAGAAAATTAATAGACGAGCAAATATTCTCCGGATAATAAGTGGCGGCATCAAACGTACAATATCCGTTTTCTTTAGTCCCCGTAAAGTGTTTGGTGTTTTAAAGTTTTGCAATTGGTTGTGGAGACTTAAACCTTGACAAAAATTTCTAAAAAGAATTCGACGATGAAATGAGTTTATTCTCATTTTTGCTGCCCTCGAAGAATAATAATAGAGAAGTACTGTCTTTTGAATGAATTCTAATCGTGGTAAGATAATCTTTTGCAATCTAAATTGACAATTTAACAATAACATAGCTGGTTGATAATCAATTAGAAAGGTAACTTGGTTTTAACCATGGTTTAGGAGGTTATTTTAATTAAGTTAATGTTGACCCTTAGATCTCTAAGTTTCCTAGTGTAATAAAATTAGCTATATACTGGACCAACTGAATGGAAGCAGTACTGAAGTGGAGCTGCTTCCTATTCTTCTCTATATTGCATTGGTTGTTGAAGTAATCACGGGCTTATCTCCATATTTATATTTTTATTTGAGGATGAGTTTCACTATACTCGTAGTTTCTCTAGTATACCAATTAACAGTTGAGAGGGACTGATCTCCAATTCAGATGCTAGGTGTCAAAATTTATAACAAACTTACATAAATCTCAACCCTTTAACACTTAATTATTTTCTATTTCTACTTCTAAAATTACCTCTAATCCCTGAATTTTTCACTTTCGAATATATCATTAACTACCCAATATATTCGGTTTTCAGTATACTTGGTGCGAAATTTGCTCATTTAAAAAAGGCCGTAATGGAAATATGTTCAATTAATAGAACAAATCACACGACTTTCATGTTATCTCTTCCGAATATCCCAAAATTAGGTAATAAGTTTAAAATTTAAATTCAAAAAATTAAATAAGATCACAATTTTTTGTGCATTCAAAATTATGTATAAATCAATTCACGGTTAATGTATCGAAATGTAATTTTTGTGTGTTTATCAACAACACACAACTCATATTGATACATAAGTCATGCAATAGGGAACTCTATAGACATTGAAATCTCGTGGACTCTACAAAAAGAGTTCAATTTTGGTTAGAGTTCTTGGAGTCTACTTTACCCTAAATCTAGCTTGATGGCTACTCAATCTAAACCCTAAATTACGCCTATATAAAGGGGGCAAATATCTCTTTAAAGAGGCATCTCCAGTATCTCACAAATTCACGGGCATCTCCAGTATACCACAAATACACAGGATATTCACAAAGAGATCAACGATCTGAAAAGTCCCAATAAATTTAGGGGATATTCATAAAGGTCAAAACCCTCTCTTCTTGATAATCAAATACATCAAGAAGATCCACAAAACCTCCTTTCGTGGAGATCAAGTCCCTCAAGTCCACAAATCAAGTTCAAATTACGGAGAAAGTCATATCCAAATCTTCATACATTCGAGAAATATGCTACTGACGGCCCTCGATACGGAGAAAATCATGAGAGAAGAACCAAAGGAGGAACAGATTTGTACCCACAATCGTTTATCAATAAAATTAGTGTTTCTTCGTATTTTTATTTGTGGTTGAAGTTTATTTTCTATGAGTTTAAATTATGTTGGAAACAAATTGGCACGCCCAGTGGGACCAAATATGCCCCTCATCTCTTCTCTCATAAATCAAATATACAAATCTGTAGCCGCAGGGATTGTAAAGATGGAAGCGGTACTTCAAGACTCGTCTTTAAGTTTCATCAAGTCTACACTCCGACAAGCCTCGAAGTAGGGGCATTTGTAGACATTGAAATTTTGTGGACTCTACAAAAACAGTTCAATTTTGGTTAGATTTCTTGGAGGCTACTTTACCCTAAATCTAGCTTGGTGGCTACTCTACCTTAAACCCTAAATTACTCTTATATAAAGGAGGGCAAATATTTCTTTAAAGAGGCATCTCCAAGATCCCAAATATCCCACAAATTCATGAGATATTCATAAATCTTGAATATCTCAAAGGGATCAAAACCTTATCTTCTTGATAATCAAATAAATCAAGAAGATCAAAAAATCCTCCCGAGATCAAATCCAAATATTCCAATGTTCGAGAAATACGCCACTAACGACCCTCGAATTATGGAGAAATTCATATTCAAATCTTCCTACATTCGATATGGAGAAATTCATATCCAAATCTTCCTACATTCGAGAAATACGCTACTGACAGCCCTCACTCCTACATTCAAGAAATACGCTACTGACGACCCTCAAATTAAGGAGAAAATTAAGAGAGAAGAATCAAGGGAGGAACAGATTTGTACCCATATTCTTGATCAATAAAATTCTTGTTTCTTCATATTTTTGTTTGTGGTTAAAATTTATTTTTCATGAATTAAATTATGTTGCAAACAAATTGGTACGCCCAGTGGGACCAAATTCGCCCTTCATCTCTTCCCTCATAAATCAAATATGCAAATCTGTAGCCGCAGGATCATAAAGATGGAAGCGGTACTTCAAGATTCATCTTTGAGTTTCATCAAGTCTACACTCCGACAAGCCTTGAAGTAGGTGGCATTTATAGACATTGAAATTTTGTGGCTCTACAAAAAGAGTTCAATTTTGGTTAGAGTTCTTGAGGGCTACTTTACCCTAAATCTAGCTTGATGGCTACTCAATCTAAACCCTAAATTACGCCTATATAAAGGTGGCAAATATCCCTTTAAAGAGGCATCTCTAGTATCCCACATATTCGCGAGCACCTCCAGTATCCCACAAATTCATGGGATATTCACAAAGAGATCAACGATCTAAAAAGTCCCAATAAATTTAGGGGATATTCATAAAGATCAAAACCCCCTTTTCTTGATAATCAAATACATCAAGAAGATCCACAAAACCTCCTTTCATGGAGATCAGGTCCCTCAAGTCCACAAACCAAATTCAAATTACAGAGAAATTCATATCCAAATCTTCATACATTCGAGAAATATGCTACTGATGACCCTCAAATTATGGAGAAAATCATGAGAGGAACAGATTTGTACCCACAATCGTTTATCAATAAAATTATTGTTTCTTCATTTTTTTATTTGTGGTTGAAGTTTATTTGCCAAGAATTTAAATTATGTTGGAAACAAACTCATCCAACAATAAAAAACCTATTTCGATATATAAGTGTCACACCCCTTTTTTACCCAAAAAGATTTGATTTAAGTTTGAAAGGATTTTTATTATTAAGTGATAAAAGATAAAGTTTTTGTTTCGAAAAAATTTTTTTTAATTAAATTCAGAGTCACCACTTGGCATAAATCTGGTGTACCAAGTCACCTTTGAAAATGTCTTTTCAAAATAATTTTTGACTCTTTCAAAACTAGTCCACGAAAAGAGATTTCAGTTAAGAAATTTTGTTGACCGAGGAAAAGGTGTTGGGCATCCCTCAATCCCGTTATTCGACCACAGTCTCTCCATGAATTATATCGGCTAGTATGACGCTATGAAGTGTATACACCATCAAAACACATAAATAAGGAAACAAACAATCAAAGATCCTAAAAAAATAGTGTCCAGTCCGAATTATACAATGTCAAAAATAGAAAAAATGTGAAAATATAAATTCTATTCTAAACTAATCCTAGACTAATCTCCACCCGACATCCCGGATCTTGATCACGAGCCTCCTTTGCATACATGAACTTTGAGGCATTCCCCAGTGAATAGGTACAATGTGGCTTGGGGCATTTCCCAGCAAATGAATACAATTCCGACTCTGTGAGATAAAAATAAAAATCATTCAATAAACATCCAAATATTCAATGATCCAAAACCACTAAATTTGCCTACCCAACCTACCGTTTGTCTTTCAATTTCAACCTATCATGATACTATCACGTTCAACAACGTTCATGTTTACTTTGAATTAGATCACCATCAACGAATCAAAATTAATCCATAATCACTTTTATCAATATTAATCCCACCCCCAAATATCCGACTTTAATTCTCAACCAGTGATTAACTAATCCTTCGACTATCAATTCAATTTTTCATAATCCAAATCCAACATCAACCATATACACATAACAAAGATCCAAGCATGGTAGGCACACAAACTATTCATGTCCACAATAATAATTATAGTTCAAGATAAAAATAAAGAACGAGAGGAGAAATGGACCTCAAATTCAAGCTTTCAAAGTGTAATTGCTACTTCTGACGAGAACTGCGATCAAAATCTTAGATCAGACCTCAACAAAATGAATAAATCCATCTTTGATCTAATGCCCTTTACTTTTTCTCATCAAAACCGAACCAAAAATAAAAAACAGAGAAAACCAATACCCATCCCGTGTCGTTTTCTGATGGATTTATAATGAATATTCACTGAAAAGGGGATGTGGTGGCTATTTTGGCTGGGTTTTGTTTTTTCGATGGGATTTAGAGTGCATTGAAGCTAGTTTCGATCAGGTTTTAGGGATGGGATATTTTCGATGAGGTAATGAGGTTTCCAACAAGATGGGTATGTCAGATTTAAGGGAGAAATAGTGGTTCCGGTGAAATTTTACCAAAAATTCAGAGTAGTGCAAATTGATTTTACTCTTATTTCTCTCTCTGTTTCCCCCCTCTAATTCTTTACTGCTTCCATTCATTCCCTCTCTTCTCGATCTCTCTAACCTTCACTAATTTTCTCTCTCTAATTTTTGTCCTTCTCTTCTCCTCACTGTGTGTTCGCGTGTGTGCATGAATACTATGTTTTTCGATTGGTATATGCGTATGTTTTTTTTGGTCAGGTCGATGTGTCTGTGTGAGTATTGTGTATTAGTATGTTCGTTAGTGGGTAGAATTAGGTAGGGGTAGGGGACATATAGGGTAGGGGGCACGTGGGTTAGGTAGTTAAATTATTAAATATTTGTTATTTTTTGTATTTTTGTGAAAAAATTACTAAAATGGGGTGGGGCGTATAATAAGGTAGGGTAAATGGGTAAAATTAAATTTTAAAAGTGAAAAAATTACATGTCTACATTATGCCCTTCTTTGAATGTAAACACAAAGTGTTTTCAAACAAAGAAGTAGATAAAGAGACAAAATTTTAACCCGGTCATGCTTCAAAAGGAAAGAACAAAGTGCAACTGAGTATTGATTTTGGACATCCTACCTATTTTAAGTTATGTAGGAGTCAAGTCACATGTAGTTTCAGGGTTGATAAAGAGATGGATTATACCGAGTTGGAGAGTTGAGTGAGGTTCTATCGAAGTTCTGGCCCATGGCTCTATCATTACATCAAAATAAAATTGCAATTTAAAAGGATAACTGACATTACAAAAGTCCTATCTATGCAGCTTCTTTTGACTTGAGTCTTCAATGCTTTAAAAAGTGATAAATAATCTTCACCTTATTCTCCAGGCGGGATCCTGGCGTACAATTTTTCACCTTGTTGCTTGACTTTTAGTTTCTTCACTTTGTTGCTTGACTTTCAATTACTTAACCCTATTCTCCAGATGGGCTCCTGACTTGCTATATCTTCAATATGTTGACTTTTTAATTTCATCACCCTGTTCTTTGGGCCGGCTCCCGGCCTGCAATTTCATCACCACTTTCTTTAAACGAGCTTCTTATGTATAATTTCATCACCCTTTTCTTCAGGAAAGCTATTGACTTTCAATGTTATCACCATATTCTTTAGGAGGGATCCTGACTTTCAATTTCATTACCATATTCTCCAGGCGGGCTCCTAACTTTCAATTTCATGATCTTATTCTTCAAGCGGGCTACTGACTTTTAATTTAATTACCCTATTCTCCAGGTGGTCTCTTGACTTGCAATTTCATCACTCTGTTCTTCAAGTGGGCTCCTGACTTTTAATTTCATCACCCTATTGTTTAAGAAGGCTCCTGACTTTCAATTTTACTGCACTATTCTCCAGGTGGGCTCTTAACTTTCAATTTCATCACCCTATTCTACAGGCGGGCTCCTGACTTTCAATTTTATCACCCTATTCTTCAAGCAGGCTTCTGACTTTCAATTTCATCACCCTATTCTCCAGGCAGGCTCTTGATTTGAAATTTCATCATCCTGTTCTTCAGGCGGGCTCCTGACTTTCAATTCCATCACCCTATTCTTCAGGAAGGCTCTTGAATTTAAATTTCATCACTCTATTCTCCATAAAGGGCTCCTGACTTTCAATTTTATCACCTTATTCTTTAGGCAAGCTTCTGACTTTCAATTTTTTTACCATATTCTTCAGGCGGACTTCTGACTTTTAATTTCTTCAATTCTTCAGGCGGAATCCTGACCTGCAATTTCATCACCCCAGTCTTCAGGAGGGATTCTGACTTTCAATTTCATTATCCTATTCTTCAAGCAGGCTCCTGACTTTTAATTTTATCACTCTATTCTCCAAGCGGGCTCCTGACTTTCAATTTCATCACCCTATTATTCAGGCGGGCTCCTGACTTTTAATTTTATCACCCTGTTCTTCAGGCAGGTTCCTGGCTTTTAATTCCATCATCCTATTCTTCAGGCGGGCTCCTGACTTTTAATTTCATCACCCTATTCTCTAAGTGGGCTTTTGACTTTCAATTTCATCACCCTATTCTTCAAGCGAACTCCTGACTTTTAATTTTTTCACCATATTCTTCAGGCAGGCTCCCGACTTTCAACTTCTTCATCCTATTCTTTAGGTGGGCTCCTGACTTGTAATTTCATCACCCTGTTCTTCAGACCGGCTCCTGACTTTCAATTTTAATCACCATATTTTTCAGGCGGGCTCCTGACTTTCAATTTCATCACCCTATTCTCCAGGTGGGCTTCTGACTTTCAATTTCTTCACCCTATTTTTCAGGTGGGCTCCTGACTTCCAATTTCTCTACCCTATTCTTCAGGTGGGCTTCTGACTTACAATTTCTTCACCCTTTTTTTCAGGAGGGCTTCTGACTTTCAATTTTTTCACCCTATTCTTCAGGCAAGCTCCTGAATTTTAATTTTTTCACCCTATTCTCCAGGTGGGCTCCTGAAATCAAACTTAAAACTAGAACACAAATTATCTTGAAGAGTTATGATAATGAAAAATTCCATTTTTGTGAAAATAAAGCTCCATTTTCCGAAGGGTCCTGAATAGAAAGTAAAGTCCTATTTTCCAAGAGGTCCTGAAAAGAAAGTAAAGTCCTATTTTTCAGGAGGGTCCTGAATAGAAAGTAAAGTCCTATTTTTCAGAAGGGTCCTGAATAGAAAGTAAAATTCCATTTTCCAGGAGGGTCTTGAACAGAAAGTAATCCTAAAGTGAATTTCCATATAAAATGAATTTATTTATTTATTTTTCTTTTTGCCCTAATTTATCATTCAAAAGCTTTTGCGAGTGTCCAACTCAATCACAACTACTTGTAAAAAATGCATAACGCAGGATGAATCAAGACTCTAGTCAATAAATGCACCTCTTGAGGATAAAATTGAATCACGAAGACCAACAAGACCATCTCTAAAGAGTAAAAGTGAGAGATTCTAACTAAAAACTATATCCTTTAGGATTAAAAACTCAAATTAGGAAGTGCACCTCCTAGCCCTAAGACGTGAAAGATCCAATTAAAGAGTGTGTCTCTTAGGAGTATAAGATGATGAGTTTTACTATAATTGTGATTACCAAACCTGTACAACAATACTACCACTTGCATTTGCAGAAATAAGGAGTTGCACCTCTGGATATTTTCGCTTTGAAGCCTTTGATTTAAAGTTAGCAAGTGTTCCTGTTTCATACAAAGAAAACTTGTGAGTTTAAAATTAGGGTGGTTGGCTTGCGGCTTTGGCCTTTGAGGCGAATGCTCTTGTACTTTTCCCATTAATTTTTTCTTTCAACTAATGGCATATGTCATCGACTTGTTGTACCATTGACGTAAACTTAGATTATTAAAAGTGACTTGGAAACAAATACAACATCTTCATTTTGCTATGTCTCTTCGATAAATCTTTCAAACCTCAGTATTTCCTCAATTCCTCAAACTTATTTTCTGAAAAAACTTTCTGTTTGTCTTGTTTCAACTTACAATCATGTTTCTTTTATATGCTGGCCTTTTGTATTGCTTTGTGTAGTTGAAGACGTTGGCAGCAAGTTTTGAAATCCTTTCTCACTTATTTTGACATGAACTTGACTCAAAAACACAAGAAAATTAATAATAATTTTTTATTTGGATAACTGACTCAAGAAAATAAAAATAAAAATATAAGGAAGAAAGAAAAGACAATAAATGTCCCCATTTGAAACAGAGAAAAGAAAAATTTATTTGAAACTGTCAGTCAGCTCTAATGATTATGACATGCATTTTTGGATTAAGCTGTCTGATCTTTTCATCCCATCTTTCCACCAATTGTTGTTGAGTTAATGGCCCTGAAATTGAGTTGCTTCCTTAGTTCAATTGCGCTTATAGACACCATTCGTCTAGTGACACCTTGAAAGGTTTCCACCAACAAGCCTCTCTTATTTTTCTTTTTTCTCAGCTCAATATTGCCTTATAGTGTCTGTAAGGGTTTTCACTAATGAGACTCTCTTATTTTCATTTCTATCAATATCATCTTCTCCTTATGATATCCGTGAGGTTTTTCACCAATAAGACTCTCCCCTTTTTATTTATCTTAACTCACAATCGTCTTATGGTGCCCATGAGGGTTTTCACCAATAAGACTGTAACGACCTAAAAATTTGATGAAATATGTGATATTTGTGATTTTGTGCGATTTGACTATTTTACCCCCTCCCCATAGTTGCATTATGATATTTTTGAGGTGTGGGAGTGATTGACATGATTTTTGATGCATTTTGGTATCATTTATACAATATTGTGTTTTTTGATGGCTTCGAGATCCTTATTTTAGACTTTTGTGGATATCTTTTGATCCGTGCAACAGATGGCTGAACGAACTATGCTAGAAGATTTGAAATATCAAATTTAGGCTGGGTCGACCTTTGGTTTGGGTTGCGGTGCACCCGAGTTCATTTCGACCTATTGGTCAGAAAGTTAGAAAATTAGAAATATGGGTGTGGAATCCACATTTTATCGAAATGACCTCAGATGGAAAATCCAAAATTTCCAACTGATCCAAAATGTCGATTTTAGGGTGTTAGCATATTTTATATAATTTTACGGCTTTTAAATCTCATTTTGATCCTTGGTTTGAAAAATTATGATTTCGGGTTTTGGGGGTCAACTTTGGGAAAATGATATTTTTAAAAAAATCTGATATCTTCATCGCATTTTGAACATCAAATTTAGTATGGTTGCATAGTTCATTTGCATGTATCAGACTCCGAACGAATCCCGAGCACCCCGTCAAAGTTCGATCAACCAACAAAAAAAATTGCTGTTGCAGAAAATCTGCAATAAATAGCAGATTTTCACCCATTTTGTTCATTTTCATCTTGTCTCTTGAGAGTTAAACTCTAAAATAGTGTAGAAGCTTAAAAGTAAAGTTTGTGAGAGCTTGGGAAGCTAGATTAACACCTTTTTCTTGGTTTTATTACAGATTAAAGGTAAGAATTTATCATTTTCTTAGTAATTTCTTGATTAATTTCTCAAAACTCCAAAAATCTTAGGATTTTTTATTTTAGAATAACTATTTTTTCATCAATTTAACCTTCAAAACAACTTCGATTGTTGATTTTAACCCAGATTTTAAAGATTTTACCGATAAATCTCAAAATGGTTTTTCTTCAATTTGAACCTCGATTTTTACTCAATTTAACTTGGGTTTTTAGCTATAGGTTTCAAACAATATGGGGAACATATTTTTGAAGTAATATTTTGATTTTGCCCTTCTTTTTTGAAAACTCATTTTAGGGGTCCGTTTTGATCCCGAATCAAAAGTAGTCAATATGGGTGTCGTTGGTTTTGTCTTGACGCACATATTTCATATTTGATATTTTTAGTAGAGTTCAGAATTATTAGTAAAAAGTAAGGTTGCGGGTTCAAGTGTAGTGGACCAGTTTTGGCTTTCGAGGTAGGTTTTGGCTTAACTCTTTCAGACTGGGATGGCTAGTAAATAATGATACAAAATGCATGTTAAGGATTGAAACTAATCATGAAATGGATACTTATGTGTTGTGCCCATGTGAGGACCTATATGTGATGTAATTGTCGAAATTGAGTTATTATGTGACATGTGTGACCGTGTAGGATCCTATGTGATATTGATAACCTTGAATACATGTGAATAATTGTATTGTGTTGTTAAAATGCTTAATGTGGTACCATTAGTGTATTGTGATTATATTCATACTTTATTGGCATATGAGACATGTAAAAATTCATGGATGAAACAAAAATAATGAGTGGATATTGACTCATGTGGTTGTGAAAATATATCATTGTGGTTGGTTGTGGAAATATATCATGTGGTTGGTTGTGAAAATACTCATTATGATTGGTTGTGAGTATTACATCTTCATATCATACACATTCATGAAATATTGGTACCACCGTGGCAACATCTGAGAAACACTGGCAACACCTTTTTAAAAGATATTGTAACACCTTATAAAACCCTTTCTGAGGAATGTGTCAAAAAGGAGATATGAGATATGTGGATTATATACCGATTGATGAATCCCCCATAGGTCCTATATTGGGAAGCTTTAGCTTTATAGGTTTATACAAGGATTGTGCGATGATCTCGGAGGTTGTGCGACGACCTCGTGCATCATTATCATTATCATCTTATACATTGCATTTACTTTATTGTGTTTATGTTGTGTTGTATTGCCTTATTGACTTGTCATCTATGTATTTTTCTTACCTTTCTTTACTTGTATTTGATGATCTTGTATCTACATATTCTCTCTTGTTCTATTTATATATGACATAATGTATACTTGTGTTTTATGTCTTGGTGTGTTATTGTAATATATGTGAAAGATATTAGAACTGTTAGTGAAAGCAGTGTGCGCTACACTGTGGGACCTTTCTGATTGTAGGTAACGTGCCCTTAGTGTATATTTTGTATGCTTTATTTTTTACTTTGCTTGGTCGGCCTATGATACCTACTGAGTACAATTGGATCGTACTCATTCCTGCTGCACCCTTTCGGTACAGGTCCTAGCTCGAGTGCGCCTTAGCTTGATTGACTCGGGTGATTATTGGAGCTTCCAAGGTAGTGGTTGGACATTCACGCGTCCGAAGTTCACCTCTATCTTTCTATAGTAGATATGTCCTTATTAGTATTCAGAGACAGTTACTATTCCTTTGTGGTTTTTTTCTGATGTATTTGACTCTTGGATTGTATTAGTAGTTCTTACACTATTGACACCTGGTTTTGGGCATGATTGGTATTTTGGATAAGTTCTTTCCGCATTATTATGATTACTTGTATGGTTCAGCTTCATTCTAGAAGTCTTACCTTGGGATATTTCTGTCTTTTCCTCTTTTTTTATTAGTTTGGATGATAGGTTTACTTGTCAAGGTACGCCACGACAAGTGCCATCATGACCCTCATTTTTGGGTTGTGACAAAGACTCTCTTATTTTTATTTTTCTCAACTTACCATCGTCTTACGGTACCCGTATTGAGGGTTTTCACCAATAAGACTCTCATTTTCATTTCTCTCATGATATCTTATGCTGTGGAAGACAAGTAGTACCCAAATGCCTCAACATATCCATTGCATACTTAGCCTTAACATTCTCAAAGATTGATCTGAAGGTTTTTCTTTGGTTGTAACTTTACTTTTGGATAGAGTTAGAAAGAAAGAATGACATTGGGCCCAAACAACTCTTGAAGTGGGGTGAGACTTACAACTTTTGAAATCGACTCAAACAATGAAGATTGACTCATGTCCCAGTTTCTTTTGACTGGGTAATTGCAAATTGTTTATTTGATTGGACCGAACCTAGAGTAGGGCTGCCTACATATCTCACCCCCGATAGAGACAAATCAGGTCAAACATAGTTCCGACAACTTGTTTCTTTGCTTGAATGTGATTTCTTTGTTTTTTTCTTTTATTGACTCTTTTTCTCTTTGGAACTTTTTCTGACTCTAGTTTTCTTGACACTCATCTCTTTTCTTTCTTTTTGACACATAATTTTCTCTCTTCTTTTTTCTAAAATTTTCCGACTTTATTCTTTTGCTTGACATTTTTCTTTTTGAACTTTGTTGACTCTATTTGGATTCCAAAAGAGGGGTATGAAAGAAAATAGAACTAAAGCTCAAACAGCGCAAACAAAGGATGACACAATGTTTGGATAGAAGAATGGAATGCCTTCGTCATATCAATCTTTAAAAATGTCAGTACATAAAATGAAATATGACAGTGGAAGATGAGGATCATTCATGACATTTTCTTACAGCACTGACTTGAACTGAGTATGTATGTCACTACTTCTTCTGGACATGTCCAATATACAACTCCACCTTTGTTGTACATCCCTCACATTAAATGACTCATGCTTTGATGGAGTAAATTTTTCTTTTGTTTCTTTTGATAGAGGAGATTGTTCCTTCACTATTAGATCCAATACAAACTATTTGAGACGTGTCTTTCAACTGATGACCAAGTTATTCTTGTGATTGGCAAAGTGACTTCCTTAATTTATTCAAAGAAAGCTTCAACTTGGTCACCATATTTCTCAACCCTCTATCTATTTTCTCAGATGCTTTTCTTTCTAACTTTAATCCTCTGATTCAATGTTTCATAATCAAACTGAATTTTAAGATCTGGCTGAAAATTTTGCAAGCACGTCATATCACTAACAACATAAAATGTGTAATAAAGACAAACAAACAAGTTAAAATAAGAAGAAACTAAAAAGGACACCACATTTTATTGAATGAAAAGATAGAAGGGTTTGAACATAAGCATCAGCGAGACAAAACAAGATAGATCCCAAACTACAATTTTGAATAATTCGGATAATAGAAAAGAAAGCTAAATAAACTACCAAAATTCCTTCTTAGTGAGGAGAGGAATGTCTTCCCAATTGCTGAGCTCGACATCTTAGCCACTGGTCTATATGTCAGCATGACTAGATTTTTCCCACTATTAATGTCCGGCACCATAATTGATTTATCTTGAATCATCTTTTCTATTTCTCTTTTCAAATCACAACAATCTTTAATACTGTGATACAATCTCTCTCGTAGAATGGGGAGGCACAATCGGTGGATGAACACCAAAAGTAGGAGTTTCGAGTGGGGATGGTGCTATAAAAATATGAACAACAAATGGAGCCGAGTATGTGGTATTTCTGCGTTAAGGAGTTAGGAAATGATCATTGGAAGAGTTGGGAGAGTATTGCCCCAAAGTAAACCCTGGTACATGTTGTGGCGTATCAACAGAAATGAAAAATTGTGCATGTGACCCTGGACGTAAGCTAGAAGGATTTTATAAATTATCCATGGGAAATAGGGGAGGAGGCAACCCGCTAGCCCAAGATCGACCTATCATTTAGCGCCATAAGTTCAAAATCACTTCATTAGATCCTAAATTCTCATTCCCGAACTCTCTATCTGATTAGTGACAACATCGGTATCCTTACTGTCCATATCTTTCTCTTTAACTTGATGTAATGTGGAGCATAAGCCAAAATACCTCAAACCAACCACCTTAAACTAACTAACAGTAGAAACAACAAATGCGTTAGAGTTCAACATTTTACAAAACCCTCTCTTTTTTCTTTTTTCTTTTTGAAAAAATCACCGAACCCTAAAAGGGCGCCTGCGTATCTCACCCCCTAGTGAGAAGAATCAGGTGTGTGTAGTTTGTGAAGTTTGGACACAAAATGGCCAATCAAACTCTTTTTCTTGGAACTTTAAAAGAAGAGAAAATGGTCAAAAGTCCCCCCCCCCTCCAACCTTTACCCCAAATCTAAACTACAGACTTATACTTTGTGGGGGTCCTATGACCCCCTGAACTATTTTAAAGTGGAATTATTACCCTCCCAAAACTTGAAAACCAGTCATTTTGGATAAGGTGTGATGCACGCGCCAACAGTATTTTGACACGTGTTTTTTTTGTTTAAAATTAATTTTTATTTACTTTCTTTTCCTTTTTTATCACTTTTTATCATTTTTTCACCATTAATTTTTTTCACCATTACTTTTCATCTCTTTTACTTTTCAAACTTTATTATTCATACTTCTATGCAAATAATTTTTCGACGACCTTGAAGTGAAAATAATGAACAATATCGAATTTGAAATTTCCAATGATCTTGATGTTGAAAATAATAAACAACATCGAATTTGAAAATTTTCGACAACTTTGAAGGGAGAAACAATGACCATATCAATTATTAAATTTTCAACGATCTTAAATTCGAAAACAACGAACAATACCAATTTCAAAATTTTCAACAACCTTGAAGCCGGAAACAATGAACAATACAAAATTTAAAAATTTTGATGACCTTAAAGTCGGAAACAATAGAAAATTTTGAAATTTTCGACGACCTTGAAGTCAAAAATAATGGACAATACCCATTTAAAATTTTACGAAGACCTTGAAGTCGAAAATAAGGGACAATATCGATTTTGAAATTCTTGATGATCTTGAAGTCTGAAATAATAAACAACATTAAATTAAATTTTTTGACAACCTTGATGTGGGAAACAATAAACAATATCAATTTTTAAATTTTCGACGATCTTAAATTCAGAAACAATGAAGAATACCAATTTCAAATTTTTCGACGACCTTGAAGCCGGAAACAATGAACAATACCTAATTAAAAATTTTTAATAATCTTAAAGTTGGAAAAAATAGAGAATTTTGAAATTTTCAACGACCTTCAAGTCGAAAATAATGGACAATACTCATTTTAAAATTTACGATGACTTTGAAGTCATAAATAATGGACAATATTGATTTTAAAATTTCCAACAATCTTGAAGTTGAAAACAATGAATAATACCCATTTTAAAATTTTTGACGAATTTGAAGTCGAAACCAATCGATTTTGTGTTTGGAGATGAGAAAAATGATAAATTAATTTTGGATGTCATTGATGAGTTCTTGGATGCCATTGTTTATAAGAAAGAAGAAGAAGAAGAAGAAGAAGAAGAAGAAGAAGAAGAAGAAGAAGAAGGAGGAGGAGGAGGAGGAGGAGGAGGAGGAGAAGAGGAAGAAAAAGAATTAAAAATGAAAAAAGAAAATGAATAAAGAAAATAAAGAAATATTAAAAATAAATTTTTAATAAAAAAATTCATTCTCACTCTCTTTAAAGAGAGTGAAACACACTCTGCCATGTCAGCGTTCAGGGGGGTAATAATTCCATTTTAAAATAGTTTAGAGGGGTCATAGGACCCCCGCAAAGTATAAGTGTGTAGTTGGAATTTCGACTAAAGGTTGGGGGTAATAGACCATTTTCTCTTTAAAAGAAAATATAGTAAAACATTATCAAAAGAATTGATGAAATTTTTTAAAAATTTTCAGGTTTAAATCTTCTATGCAAAATGAAACTTGTGATTACCAAGAGAAAATGTTTTGCATTTTTCATATAAAGAAATGCATGACTTAACTAACTATTACCAAATACATTCTTCTTCTTCTTTTTTTTTTTGAAAGATATTTACACGATCTTTTTGAATGAAATCTAGAATTACCAAAGAAAAAATCTTTTTGTATTTTTCAAATGAAGCAACACGTGCATGCAACTAATCTAAAATGAAGAAAGAGTCTTTTTTTTTTCTTTTGTCATTATTTTCAAAAGATACGGACAAAAAATCTTTTTGAATTTTCAATTTTGAATTTCATCCCAAAATGAAACCTAAGACTACTAAGGAGAATCTTTTTTGTATTTTTCTCTTTAAGGCATATATAAAATACCTACTCTAAACGAAGAGTGACGAAAATCTTTTTGGATCTTTAAAGAAGATCACCGAACCCTAGAATGACTGCCTAGGTATCTCACTCCAGAGAGAGGAGAATCATGTGTGCATAGTTCATCCATATTAGTCAATTAACGATTAAACAACCGTCTGAACTCGGACTTGAGAGACATGACCACAGACAGATAACGAATTTTTTTTATTTTTTTTTGAATTTTCAATGTGACACTTCACATAAAAATAATACCAACAACTATGAAAGAATATTTTTTTTTGGTATTTTCATTATATGAAATGTACAAAACTTCTATCATCTTTTCTTGAAATTTTCCTTTATAAAAAGCTCATATTGAAAAAATCTTTTTTTTTTTTAAATTTTGAATTATGAATGCTTGCTAAAGAGAACAAAAGAAAAATCTTTTTGACGGTTTTTTTTTTTTTTGAGAAAATGAGTGCAAAAGGTAAAAAAAATCTTTTTGAATTTTTGAATTGTGAAAAACAAAAGCCATAAATAACTCGAAAAACTATGAAACTCTTTTTTGACCCACTTTTTTTCTTTTCTCTCTTTTTTTTTTTCAAATTTTTCCTTGCTTACACACACTTTTCTTTAATTTGAGCACATATTTTTCTCAAATCAGTCCGTTAAATGAATATTAGCCTCAAAGATGAAACAATTAGCACGTAGGGATGCTTTCGGGGTGAGTCTCCTACAAAGGATCAATTGAGTACCGCTAGGTCTCAATATGATGCAGATAAGCATGACCTAAAGACTAACCTAGGCTGAGGTCCACTAACAAGGCTGTTTGGGGTAGCGTATGGTTGATGGTGGCTGCGATAGCTTTCCATCCACTCCATTCCAGCCAACGACACTCCCTCCTAAGATAAGGGTAACTCAATGAATGGTTGTGTATATAACGTGTACTATAGGAATTGTTGCTAAAGAATGACTCGGGGTAATACATAAGATTACAGACAAAAGGTGATAACACATAAGAGAAAAATTGTAAACACGTAGCATGTAGGCCCTCAACAATGATAAAACAAATACAAACAACGTCGATACACCCATAATGTCAAACTAAGTCGATACAACTCAAAAAATAAGCTTGAATTCTAAAAATTCCTCAGCAAAGTTGTCAAAGATGTCACACCCCTTTTTTACCCAAAAAGATTTTATTTAAGTTTGAAAGGGTTTTTATTATTAAATGACAAAAGATAAAGTTTTTATTTCGAAAAGAATTTTTATAATTAAATTTAGAGTCGCCACTTGGCATAAATCTGGTGTGTCAAGTCACCTTTAGAAATCCCTTTTCAATACAATTTTTGACTCTTTCAAAACTAGTCCATGAACAGAGATTCTAGTTAAGGAATTTTATTGATCGAGGGGAAGGTATTAGGCACAACTCAATCTCGTAATATGACCACGGTCGCTCCATGAACTATATCAGCTAGTATGACGTTATGAAGTGTATAGATAAATAAAACACATAAATAAGAAAACAAACAATCAAAAATCCAAAAAAAATAGTGTCCAGTCCGAATTATACAACCCCAAAAATAGAAAAATGTGAAAATATAAATTCTATTCTAAACTAATCCTAGATTAAGCTCCACCCGATGTTCCGGGTCTTAATCACGAGTCTCCTTTACATACATGATACTTCAGGGCATTCCTCAGTGAATAAGTACAATGTGACTCGGGAAATTCCACGACAAATGAATATTTCAAATCCGTGAGATAAAATAAAAATCATTCAACAAACATCCAAATATTCAACGATCCACAACCCCTAAATTTGCCTACCCAACCTATCGTTTGCCTACTAATTTTGACCTATCATGATACTATCACGTTCAACAACGTTCATGTTTACTTCGAATTAGATCACTATCAACGATTCAAAATTAACCCATAATCACTTTTATCAATATCAATCCCACCCCCAAATATCCGACTTTAATTCTCAATCAGTGACTAACTAATTCTTCGACTATCAATTTAATTTTTCATAATCCGAATCCAGCATCAACCGTATACACATAACGATCCAAGCATGAAAAGCACACAAGTTATTCATGTCCACAACAATAATTATAATTCAAGATAAAAATAAAGAATGAGAGAAGAAATAGATCTCAAATTTAAGATTTCAAAGTATAATTTCTCTTTCCGACTAGAACCGCAATCAAAATTTTAGATCGAACCTCAACAAAATGAACAAATCCAGCTTTGATCAATGTCCTTTACTTTTTCTCACCAAAACTGAATCAGAAATCACAAGAGGAGAAGACCAGTATCCATCCCGTGTCGTTTTTGATGGATTTCTTACGAATATTTGCTGGAAAGGGGATGGGGTCGCTATTTTTGTTGGATTTTGGTTGAGTTTTGGTTTTCTGATAGTATTTAGAGTGCGTTAAAGCTAGTTTTGATAGATTTTTGGGGATGGGATATTTCCAGTGAAGTAATGGAGTTTTCGACAAGATGGGTGTGTAGATTTAAGGGAGGAACAGTGGTTTCGGTGAAATTTAGCCGAAAATCAGAGTAGCACTAACTGATTTCATTCCTGTTACTCTCTCTATTTTTTTCCTCTAATTCTTCACTGCTTACGCTCATTCCCTCGCCTCTCGATCTCTCTTACCTTTATTAATTTTCTCCCTCTAATCTCTGTATTTCTCTTCTCCTCACTGTGTGTTTGCGTATGTGTGAATACTGTGTTTTTTGATTGGAGGGTGTGTGTGTGTGTTCTTCAGTTCTGTGTGTCTGTGCGAGTATTGTGTATTAGTATGCCCATTAATGGGTAGGATTAGGTGGGGGTAGGAGATAGGTGGGGTAGGGGGCACATGGTTTAGGTAGTTAAATTATTAAAAATTTGTTATTTTTTATCTTTTTGTAAGAAAAATATTAAAATGGGTAGGGCGAATGATAAGGTGAGGTAAATGGGTAAAATTGACTTTTGGGAGGGAAAAAATTACGTGTGTACAATATGACTATTTACTGGAGTATAAGTTCAGCAACACAGACACATACTTATACATAATGATATGAATCGATACATGAATATGATGTATCACAGTATAAAGTCAGCAAAAAAACACATATCGATACATAAATCTAATGTATCAGTAGTTCAATTTAGCATTTTGATACATAATTTTGAGGTATTTTTCATCACATACATCATTCTTATATATCAATAGAACAATCACAGTACAATACATAGTTTTTCTACCTCCTTTGAAGGGTTTCATGATGTATCTTTATATCCTTCATCATCCCACCATTAATGAAGATACCTCACGAAACTCGCAGCGCAACTTAAAATAAATTAGACAAATTTTCAAACCTTTGGAGTTAACTCAACTAGAAATTTAATCGAATGATAAGAAAAATAGAACTTTAGAAGAGAAATTGAAGATTCGTTTAAAAGGGGATCTTCGTTAGGACTTTATCAACGTTGCAGAAGTTCTCCTTAATTAACAGAGAAATTGAAGATGGAGTGAGAGGTAGGGTAGAAATTGAAGATGAAGTGGGGGGAAGGGGGAGGAATACGATTTTGTGTGTGTATGTAGATGGCAGATCTTCAGCCTTGAAATAAGGAGTTTAGGCTATCAATTTTGTGATGTATCCGATGATTTGGGAAAGAAGGTAAATCAAGAATTTAAATAATTAATGAAAAAAATGAGGATTTTAAGTAGTTAAGGTAAGTTAAATTGTTGTATTAAGTACTTTTTACAAATTTATAAGCAATATAATTTGAAGTTTATGGACTTGAAAAGACATGGGCATAATAAAGATTATTAAGAGTATGACTTATGAAGATGGAAATGTGTAAGTTAAAGATACAAGATTAATTGATATTATTAGAAGTTATTAAAATGAAGAGGTGTAAGTTATGGAGGTGACTTATATGAAAATGAAGAGGTGTAAGTTATGGAGGTGACTTATTAAATGAAATAATTAAGTAAATAAAATATACTTTAAAGTAAATTATTGTATTATTATTATATCATTGAATTGAGAGGAATATGTCATAAAAAATGGAGAAAAAATATAAATATGAATGAAGTCATAGAAGGTGTCTCATTATCTTGTCTTGATTCTCTCTGTATTCTCTCTATATATGTTCCATGCAGAATATATAAACTTCAAAGTTGTGATTTAGTTATGACTAATTGCTTGCGTAGCCAGAACAAATATCCACTAGCTCAAATTAAACAATTGGATTGTGATATTGAATTCTACCAATATGGTAAAAAGATAATTATGAGGTGAGAGTTTTGACCAGAAGTGGTGAACTAAATGAGTTTCCATCTGAATTTTGTTTTAATTGTATTTGTGAGAAGAAAAACTAATATGGTAATATTTAAAATATTAGCTTAGATAAGAATAGCTTATATTATGTGTATGTGTGTATTAGGTAAATTTTATTATAATCTTATATAAAGAAAGAAAATTAATATCGTATCTCAACAAATTTGACTAATACACCGTGATTAATTTTGTGATTTAATATGTTATTACATGACCTTTTGTACGTTGAATTCAATAAAAACTAAAGATTTATCTTATCATTGTTATTTTATGACGTTCGGGTACAAGGATCTATATACATGCAACACCAACTTCAATTTTAGTTCAAGTATAAGACGAACACTTTTGAAGTTACTTAACACCTTCAACACTAGATTATGAATAATCTATCTAAGAAGTGTGTTTATTTTCAGAAAATAGATGGAATAGAATATGTAAGGCCAAGTCCCCTGACTTCACGGAGTGTCCTTAAGGAATAATTCCCTTCACTGTACCCGAGGTTATGGAATCTTCCTCCTAGGATAAAATGGCCTTCAATCCGAATAATAGCAGTACCTCAAATTGTTGGATTCAATGAACTCACTCAACAGTTTGATTGATCACACAGAATGTTTTGAAGACAAGAAGAGAGTTTGTAATTCAGAAAATTTGTGTCTAAACTTGTGGATGAAAACAGGTTTATATAGCCTTCATATGCCTCAATGGTTCACTTAAAAGTGTGACCTTTCCTGAATGATCATGTCTGGTCGTCCAAAGTTTGCATCTTTTCCGAACAGGAAGACCATTTCATGAAGGATTGCATCCTTGTGAAGCATCAGTTTGAAACAGTGCATCCTTCTGAAGCATCAATTCGAAACACTGCATGCATACATATAACTGGAGGATCAAAACACAGAAAATAATTTACTACATTTTTTATTTTTCCTTCATATTAAATTTTTGTTAAATAAATTTTGTCCAAAAAGATAGATCTCATCGATTGATCATTTTCCAAATCCAAATCCGAAGCCGAAGCCGAGCCGAGCGAGCGATGACGATGACGGCACGAGGCATCTCTTATTTCTTGCCTCACTTACCAAGTGAAATAAGTGTTTCTTAATATAAACACTTGAAAGTCACATTCTCCCACCAATGTGGGAGAAATAGTAGACTTTTCATTTTAGAGTACACTTTTCATTTTAGTGTTTTCTTTTCTATTTTTTCTTTCACTTAGTTTTCTCCATTTTCCATTCACACTTTATCTATACTTTGAACCCAACAATCACCTGTATGAATGGGGAATGGCTATTTTTCGAAAAATTTTATGGACAAGTATGTGATCATCAAGCAAAGACTGATTGCTTCTGGATAAGTGGGTTTTCCTTTGAACTTTCCATAGTGAACATGCATCGGATGCACTAGGTCAATCGGTAGATTTGATATCTTTGAACTATCGAGCTTTAATGTACACCTAGACAACACATGTCACACAACCAGCCATTTACTGTTTATGGTTCTCACGATTTTGTTCTTTTCAGCCATGAACAAGTCCTGATTTCATGAGAGCTTAGAGAATAGGCCTTTACTAATATTCTCCTTGAAACGGCTTCCACTTTGCCCTCGCATAGGTGATTTCTAAATGTTCAATCTTATAGATTAAACTATTTGGTCAAATCTGCTAAATTTAGATAATCATTAAAAGATTTTTCACCTTAAGTCTTATCCTCGTTTACTAAACATTTTATACATCATGAGAATGGGTTGGATAATTGACAATGTTGAACCTGTCAGAAGCAACTTTGTTTGATCTCCTTGAACCTAGCTCTTGGGATCTCTAGTCTGCTAGGTAGAATTACCGTCATGCTGACTTGTCCTAGGCCTAAAACCCATTTCCTTGGATTTCTTTTCCACTTCTTCTCTAGATAGGTCTTTTGTAAGTGGATCCGACACATTATCCTTTGACTTTACATAGTCAACAGTGATAATTCCACTAGAGAGAAGTTTCCTAATGATATTATGTCTTTATTGTATGTGACGAGATTTATCGTTGTTCATCATGCTCCCTGCCTTACCTATTGCGTCTTGGCTATCACAGTGTATACATACTAGTGCCATTGGTTTGGGCCAATAAGAAATATCTTTCAAGAAATTTCGGAGCCATTTTGCTTCTTCACCGGCTTTATCCAATGCGATAAATTCAAATTCCATTGTAGAGCAAGCAATACAAGTCTGTTTGGATGATTTCCAAGAGACTGCTCCTCCACCGATAGTAAATACAAATCCACTTATGGATTTTACTTCGTTCGATTCGGTGATCTAATTTTCATCACTATATTCTTCGAGTACCGCGGGATATTTATTATAATGCAAAACATAGTCTTGAGTGTATTTAAGATACCCCAAAAATCTTTTCATTGTCATCCAATGATTTTTATTGGGATTACTCGTGTACCAACTCAATTTACTAATAGCGCATGCTAATGTCTGGTCCTGTATAGTTCATTATATACATTAAATATCCCAATACTCTTGCATACTCCAATTGTGAGTCACTTTCACCTTCATTCTTTCGAAGTGCAATACCACATCCAATGGAGTCTTGGCAATACCGAATTTCATATACTTGAATTTGTCAAGTACATTTTTTATATAATGAGATTGTGACAATGTCAACCCTTATGGAGTTTTATGGATTCTTATTCCTAAGATCACATCCGCAACTCCAAGGTCTTTCATATCGAACTTACTCTCGAGCATTCGTTTCATTGCATTTATGTCAGAAATGTCTTTACTGATGATCAACATATCATCCACATATAAAATAATAATGACTTGGTAATTCGGAGTGTCTTTAATATGAACACATTTATCGCATTCATTATCTTGAATCCATTTGCCAATATGGTTTGGTCAAACTTTGCATGCCATTATTTAGGTGCTTACTTTACACACCTTATTTTCTTTTCCTTGAACCACAAAACCCTCAGGTTGTTCTATGTAAATTGTTTCCTCTAATTTTCCATTTTGAAATGTGGTTTTCACATCCATTTGATGGATTTCAAGACCATATACCGCTGCTAAGGCAATTAACATTCGAATCGATGTTATCCTTATTACCGGTGAGTATGTATCAAAGTAATCAAGGCCTTCTTTTTGTTTGAAGCCTTTTACTACAAGTCTTGCCTTGTATTTATCAATAGTACCATCCACCTTCATTTTCTTTTTGAAGATTCATTTAGAACCTAAAGGTTTATTTCCTAAAGGAAGATCAACCAATTTCCACGTATGGTTGCTTAAAATTAAATCAATCTCACTGTTGACTGCCTCTTTCCAAAAGGATGAGTGTGACGATGACATCGCTTCTTTATATGTTTGAGGTTCATTTTCTAAGAGAAATTTTACGAAATCTGATCCAAACGAAGTAGACGTTCTTTGACGTGTACTACATCTTGGATTCGCTTTATTATGTACATTCTCACTTGGTTCATCTCGAGGTAGGTTAGATCCTCCACTAGACTGTTCATGTCTAATTTTATACGGGTAAATGTTTTCAAAGAATTCAGCATTATCTGATTCAATTACCGTATTTTCATTTATATTTGGATATTTGGATTTACGAACCAAAAACTAACATGTTTTACTGCTTTTAGCATATCCTATGAACACACAGTCCGCAGTCTTAGGTCCTATCATAACCCTTTTAGGCATAGAAACTTGGATCTTTGCTAGACACCCCCATACTTTGACATATTTCAAGTTGGGTTCCTTCTTTTCCATTTTTCATAAGGAATTGATTGTGTCTTATTATGTAAAAATCTATTGAGTCTACGACTGGCTGTAAGAATAGCCCCCCCCCCCAAGTTTTGTGTAAATCGGAACTTATAAGTAAGACATTCAACATTTTCTTCAACATTCGATTTTTCTTTTCCATAATTCCTTTAGATTGGGGTGCATACGAGCCCGTAGTTTGATGGACGATTCCATTCTCTACACATATTTCGGTGAAGAAAGATTCATATTCTCTGCCCCTATCACTTCTTATCATTGTTATCTTTTTCTCTAACTGATTTTCTACTTCAGTTTTGTATTGCCTAAATGCATTTATTGCTTCATCCTTACTATTTAGCAAGTAGACATAATAATATCTAGTGCAATCGTCAATAAAAGTTATGAAATACTTTTTTCCACCACATGATGGTGTTTACTTCATATCACAAATGTCAGTGTGTATTAAGTCTAAGGGATTGAAATTTCTTTCAACGAATTTATAAGGATGTTTTGCATACTTTGATTCCGCACACGTTTGACACTTTGATTTATTGCACTCAAAGTTTGGCAAAACCTCTAAGTTAATCGGTTTTCATAACGTTTTATAATTAACATGACCTAAACGTTCATGCCACAAATTATAAGACTCAAGCAAATAAGAAGAATTTGAACTTTTATTGATTTCAACATTCATCTTATAAAGGCCTTCGGTGAGATAGCCTTTTCCTACATACACTTCTCCTTTGCTAATTACAATTTTTTTAGAAACAGTTAAACATTTGAATCCGTTCTTGTCTAGAAGTGAGATAGAAATCAAGTTCGTACGTAACTCCAAAACGTACAAGACATTGTTAAGTGTCAAGACCTTTTCTAAAGTCATTTTCAATCCCACTTTTCTTATTCCTTCTACCTTAGCCGTAGCGGAGTTAGCCAGGTAGATCATTTCTTCTACTTGAGCCAAAGAGAATGACAAAAACAATTCTTTGTTGGCACAAACATGGCGGGTGGCACCAGAATCCATCCACCACTCGCGAGGATTCCCCATCAAGTTTTATTCTGAAAACATAGCACACAGATAATCACATTCTTTGTTGGACTCACTCATATTTGTTTGGTCTTTTTTCTTGCCTTTCTTAGGGGCACGACAATCCTTGGACTTATGACCAATCTTACCACAATTGAAGCACTTTTCCTTGAATTTCTTCTTGGGTTGATTGCTTCCTTGTAAAAATTTCTTCCTTTTCTTAGAATTGTTTTGGTCATCTTCTACAATATGTGCTTCGTAATTGTAGAATTCCCTTTTGACCTTCTCTCGACATCTTTATTATCCTCTTCAATAAGCAGTCAGACAATAAGACCTTCGATAGTCATCTCCTTGCATTTGTGCTTCAAGTAGTTTTTAATGTCTTTCCACATAAGTGGTAGCTTCTCAATGATCGCTGCTACTTGAAATGCATCATTCACAATCAAACCTACAAAATAGTTTATGTGATTACTAAGAACATTTCAATTTATTCAAATAAGGTATTTTTCAAAGATATACCTTCCGCTAGGAGATCGTGGATGATTACTTACAATTTCTGCACTTGAGAGACAACTGATTTGCTATCTATCATTTTAAAGTCCAGGAACCTTGCAACAAAGAATTTCTCAATTCCCGCATCCTCTGTCTTGTATTTTCGTTCTAGTGCCCCCCATAATTCCTTTGATGTCGTAGTTCCACTGTAAACATTATATAGGCCGTCTTGGAGACCACTTAAGATATAATTCCTGCAAAGGAAGTCCGAGTGTTTCCAAGACTCTACAATTATGAAACGCTCTTTGTCCGAGGTTCTCTCGGGCACCTCAGGAGCATACTAGTGAATCTTTGAAGACATAGTGTTGTGAGGTAGAAGAACACCTTTTTCTGCCATCGCTTAAATTCAATGCCCGCAAATTTTCTGAGCTTCTCTGCAGGTGCCATTGGTTGCAAAGCATTTTCTCGACTTGTTGAGGCAATACTAGTTGCCCCCATAGTCGTAGCCGCATTTTGCATTTGATTTTCATTAGTCATTTTTCCTGTCACCACAAAACAATAAAATTTAGTATTTTCAGAATACTACTTATAAAATTAAGCAACTTTAAACTCTTCTTCTTGTTTCTAGTTAACGATGAAGTTTTTATGACTTCCAATCGTCAACCGAATTATCTTTAACTTGTGATGAAGATTTTATGTTTTTGAATCACTAGTTAAGTTCAAACGGGGTAGAAAGCTTAAAGCTTTAATCTCCAAAAATAAGCAATACAGATTCTGCAAAAGTTATTCCTTAAGATTGTTATTTTATGGTGTTCGGGTACAAGGATATGTATACATGCAACACCAACTTCAACTTTAGTTCAAGTCTAAGACAAGAACATTTTTGAAGTTACTCAACACCTTCAATACTAGATTATGAATAATCTATCTAAGAAGTGTGTTTTTTTCAGAAAATAGATAAAATAGAATTTGTAAGGCCAAGTCTCCCGACTTCACAGAGTGTCCTTAAGAAATAATTTCCATCACTGTACCCGAGGTTATGGAATGGTCTTCAATCCAAACAATAGTGGTACCTCAAATTGTTGGATTCAACGAATTCACTCAACAGTTTGATTGATCACACAGAATGTTTTGAAGACAAGAAGAGAGTTTGTAATTCAGAAAATTTGTGTCTAAACCTATGGATGAAAGCAGGTTTATATGGCCTTCATATGCCTCTTCTGAAAAGTGGCAATGGTTCACTTAAAGGTGTGACCTTTCCTGAAAGATCATGTCTGGTCGTCCAAAGTTTGCATCTTTTCCGATCAGGCAGACTATTTCATGAAGGATTGCACCCTTCTGAAGCATCAGTTCGAAATAGTGCATCCTTCTGAAGCATCAGTTAGAAACAGTGCATCCTTTTGAAGCATCAGTTCGAAACACTGCATGCATGCATATAACTGGAGGATCAAAACACAAAAAATAATTTACTGCATTTTTTATTTTTCCTTCGGATTAAATTTTTGTCAAATAAATTTTGTCCAAAAAAATAGATCTCATCGATCAACGAGCGAGCGACGACATCGACGGCGCGAGGCATCTCTTATTTCTTGCCTCACTTACCAAGTGGAATAAGTGTTTCTTAATATAAACACTTGAAAGTCACATTCTCTTACCAATGTGGGAGAAATAGTAGACTTTCCATTTTAGAATACACTTTCCATTTTTGTGTTTTATTCTCTATTTTTCCTTCCACTTAATTTCCTCCATTTTTCATTCACACTTTATCTATACTTTGAACCCAACAATTATCAGTGACAGTTTAAAGAACCATACACTATTAACCATGGAAAAACTTAATTTTTATGTGTTACATATCAATTCACGGTTATTGTTATATATAGTATCAATTCATGGTCATTATTGGTGCATATATCTAGTTACTTATCGTTAATTTTTATTTCTTCATATATACTTATAGACTTTTAGTAAAGTTATTAGTAATATATAAAACATAAATTGAATAGTTGATGATCAAACAAGTATATATATATATATATATATATATCAATTACAGTAACAAATTGTTCTTGTTGAAAGCATAAACTTGGAAAGTTGGTTGGTTCCACATCATAAAAATGAAGGATTAAATTAAAATGATATAGAGTAATGGATAGACTCAACAAAATTAAGTAAACTAATTGTCCTAATTACCGAAATTTGAGGGATCTTTTTTTTCTATATAAAGCTAACTCTATAGGCATGAAAAACTCATCAAAAATCATACAATCATGGAGGACAAAAACCAAGCTCTTGCGGATTTTGATCCTCCCAAATCAAAAACCAGTAGAAAAAAAAACAAGTATGCAATTGCTTCTTCTTTTCTAGCTTCCTTGTCATCCATCTTGCTTGGTTATGGTAAGAATTCTTTTCTCTCTGCTAGTTTGTCTGGTTTACATACTAGTTATTATACTATAATTCTGAGTGTGTTTGATACATAAATTTAGATTTATAATATTTTATAGGAATTATATATCGTTGTATATTTTGAGACTTTGATAAAAACCATAAGAAAAAAATAAAAAAGAATGTGCATTTCAAATTTTTTAACAGCTCATTAGGATAATATTTGGTTGAATTTGATAAACGAGTATCTAAAATTGAAATTGAAAAGCAAAAAGTATCCGGATGTTTAAACAGTAATTGGACATATTTAAAAAGAATATTGAATTTTATGAGTAAAAATCATTATACATATTGAATTTTATGAGTAAAAGTATAGAATTTTATTTTTATACTCTTTCTTTCCGTTTCAATTTGTTTGTGTTTCTCTTTTAATTTATTTCAAAAAGAATGTTTATTTTTCTTTTTAATAATATTTTAATTCTAACTTTTCGTGTTTAAGATCACAAGATTTAAAGAAATTTCTAATTCATTCTACAATTCTTTTTAAGACAATGAAATTCAAAAATCTTCTTTACATTTTAAACTTCATGCTATTCAAAACAAGGAATTGAAATGAAAAGAAGTATCATATAATAATATTTACAATAGTTTGGAGCCTTAAAGTTTTGGTGCTAAATTGCTTTTCTTACTTTAGGCATAAGAGAGACATAATCCATCTTTTTGGGAAAGAGATAATCAAAGTGGACATCAGTCATGAAACATAATTTTTTTCAAAAAACTTGAGGAAGCAAGAAAATTTTTAAAGGAAAATATTTTCGTATGCGCTTAGACTTGTGTTTTGGTCCATGCAGATATAGGTGTGATGAGTGGAGCCATAATCTACATCAAGAAAGACCTACACATCAACGATGTACAAGTAGAGATTCTAGTAGGAATTCTCAATCTCTATTCTCTTATTGGCTCCGCCGCTGCTGGCCGGACTTCCGACTGGATAGGTCGTCGGAACACTATGGTTGTAGCAGCGGTTATCTTCTTCGTGGGGGCATTATTGATGGGTTTTGCTACTAACTATGCCTTCCTCATGTTTGGCCGTTTTGTCGCTGGCGTTGGTGTTGGCTATGCTCTTGTCATTGCTCCCGTTTACACTGTCGAGGTGTCCCCCGAGTCTTGTCGGGGTTTTCTCACTTCCTTCCCTGAGGTATTTATTAATGGAGGTACGTGCAAAAGAAAGTTGAAATTAATTAAGAATTTCATTGCTAAAGTGCTTGTAATGACAATTTTATGATAATCGATCACTAGATAAGATGTCAAGTAGCTTACATGTACATGCATTTGGACTTATTTATATGTTTGGAACACCAAACACGTTTATTAGTCAAAAACAGTCGAAAGTTATTATTATAAGTTGGTTACTACTTATAATTATATATCTTTTAAGCATTTTTTATTTGACAAAACCTTTTATGGATTTATTCTTCCCTAAATACTCTATCTAAAACATAACTTAATTCTTATTCTCTTTGTGTTCTATTTTCATCATTCATAACTTAATTATTATTTTCTTTGCGTTCTATTTTCATCATTCATCCATGTGTATTTGAAAATACTTCTAATTTATATCTTTTGTAAATGTAATTAAGATTATTTTTATCAACCACGCTAACTATCTTGTTAATTTCAATATTTCTACCTAAATACGCACCTTGTTTATTTATAAAATCAACTTTTGCACATGAAAATGATTTCCAACACTTGCCGTTTATCAAGTACTTTTAATCCAAATGGATATTGCTTAATTAACTTGGTTGATAACAGGTATATTGCTAGGATATGTGTCTAACGTAGCATTTTCCAAACTTCCAACACACTTGAGCTGGCGATTCATGTTAGGAATCGGAGCAATTCCGTCCGTGTTATTGGGTTTAAGTGTTCTAGCCATGCCCGAATCACCGCGGTGGCTTGTCATGAAGGGCCGACTTCACGATGCAAGAACCGTGCTTAAAAAAACCTCTGAATCACCAGAAGAAGCCGAGTCAAGACTTCGTGACATCAAAGAAGCTGCTGGCATACCCGAGCACTGCAATGACGATGTGGTCCAAGTTCCTAAACGCCCGAAAGGAAACAATGTATGGAAAGAACTATTCCTTTCTCCTACGCCATCCATTAAACACATAGTGCTTACTGGTATTGGTATACATTTCTTCCAACAAGCAAGTGGCATTGACTCTGTTGTTTTGTATAGTCCAACAATTTTCGAAAGGGCGGGCATTAAATCGGATCATGACAGGTTACTAGCTACAGTAGCAATGGGATGTGTGAAAACATTATTTATATTAGTAGCCACATTTTTTCTTGACAAAGTTGGACGTAGGCCATTGCTTTTAACAAGTTTTGGTGGAATGGCCATTTCACTATTACTCCTCTCTGCTGGCCTTACAGTTATTGACCACTCAAATGGTAACTTCAGATGGGCCGTGGCCCTTTGTGTCACAATGGTATCAGTCTATGTAGCACTTTTCTCAATTGGTGCGGGTCCAATTGCATGGGTGTATGGTTCAGAGGTTTTTCCATTGAGACTCAGAGCAACAGGGTTCAGCATAGGTGTAACAATAAACAGAGTAACCAGCGGGTTAATATCCATGACATTTTTATCGTTAGAAAAGGCGATATCAATTGAAGGAGCGTTCTTTTTCTACGCGGGAATTGCAGGGATGGCTTGGCTTTTCTTCTTTACGTTGATGCCGGAAACACAAGGGAAAACATTAGAGGAAACTGATGCCTTGTTCGGTACTTTCTTCAAGTGGAGGTCAACAGTGCGAGAGCTCAAGGCAAAGAAGATGTCTGAGATGAATGACACTGCCCAAATTCAGATGGCTACTGCAGATGCTGTTGCTAGTTGAAAATTGAAAATCAAATAGAAGGGCTTTTTAATTGGTAAAACTACAGTAGTACAACTTGAAGACCCATCCTTATTTCAACATTACCTTTTCTTTCATACTATATTAATAAGATGGAATGTGTTATGAGATATTCAAACTCGTAATAGTGCGATTTCAAATTGACTCCTACCTCGTAATAGTGCAATTTCAAATTACTTCAGTACGAATCCTACACTTTCAGATTCGGCTTCTCTCCATTTTCCTCAAGTTTATGTTGGATTATAGACACGTGTCATGATTTAAAATTAAGTATTGGGCTCCTCTCTGTTCCCCTTTCTCTCCAATTTTTTTCAAGTTCTTGCTTGAATTGAAGACATATATCATAGTTTAAAATTAATGATTGAAATTTAATTAGTTAAATTAAAATTCTAATCATAGTTATCTACTTTCATAAATTTGTTCCTTAAATATCGTTAACAATCAATTATATCTTTCTTAAACATATTAAATTATTTTCTTTCTATCCATGAATAATTTTCTGCTAGGTTTTTACTTTTTTTTTGAGTTAATATTTGTCATTTTTCTTAAGTAATGTTTTTCAAATAAAAAAAATAAAGATTGTAGCTTGAAGTTTTTCTAATTTTTTTTATGTGCCAAATAAATTCATTATACGTGTGCCAAATGAAATATAAAGATTGTGCCAAATAAATCCTTTATATTTTCTTTATACTTTTTTTTGTTTGCTAATGTTTGCCATTTTTCTTAAATAATGTTTTTCAAATTAAAAAAAAAAATTGTGGCTTTAAATTTTTCTAATTTTATTTTCTTAATGTGTCAAATAAATTCATTATACATGTGCCAAATCAAATATAAAGATTGTGCCAAATAAATTCATCATATTTTCTTTATGCAGCTCTTTTAAATTCTCAATTAGAAAAAATAAAATTTTAACTATATTATGAATTTAAAAAATATATATATTTAGGAAATTTTTTTAATATAGATTTTGTGGCAGTAAAATTTTTTCTTTAAAATATTGAGTAAAAGACATAATGGATATTTAAGGAACAAATATAATTAAATATATGGAAGTAGATAACTATAGTTAAGACTTTGATTAACTAATTAAATCTCAATCTTTCATTTTAAGCTATGACATATGTATTCAATCCAAGCAAGAACTAGGCGAAATTGAAGAGAAGGAAAATGGGAAAGAGCCGATCCTAAAATTAGTGACAAAGATTAAAGTAGAACAAAATTCTAACTATGACTAGAAAATAATTAATTCCCTTCATATATTTACTCCCAAAAGATTTTTACTATCCCACAGGTCTAGATTAAAGTTAGATTGAAAAGTAATCTGACATATTTTTAGTTTTAGGACCCAAAAAATTTAAACACTTAATTTTAAAATAGTCGCTATGTTCTCAGAACACGGTTCTTTTGAATACTCAATTAAAAATAAAGCTCTTAGTCTATGTTATTAAAAAAAATGGCAAAGAAGTTTTAAAAATTTATGCACATTTAGAAAAGATATAATGTAAATCAAGAACTGTGGATTACAAAAAAAAATTGGAAACAAATATATGGAAGTAACTAATTATTCTAATCATAGTTAGTCTTGTTGAGAAACTTAAAGGAAATCACCCAAGAACGCAAGCAAATTATTAGACAATGCTATTAGTTTATTGAAGCATGACAGGACTGCTAACTTTGTTCCGTTGCAATAAATTGATTGAAGAATATTTGATCTTCTAAACTTTGAAGAGTGTTCTTTCTTAGTGGCTTTTCTGAGATTAAGAGAAAAGAGAGAATGTACGTCTTCAAATTTATGGATCAAAACTTTAATAATAAGAATTCTGAAGCGTCTTTTCAGGAAAGGTATCTTTTCCATAAGTTTTCATCTAACATAAGGAAAGGTAAAAAGATTTCTACTTATCTAAATTAAATCCTATATTAATAGGATACTTTGCACTTGTAGATCCAAAAACTTTAATACTTTATTAGATCATAAAATGAGCCCCTTTAACGATAGCATTTCTATGTGTAATATATTATGGAAAAATTTCATAAGTAGCAAACTTAAGAGCATAATTGGGAGTTTCATAGCAACTATTTCATAATTACTTAAAATAGCAACTTGTATTTTATATTTTAACAAAATGTTGCTATGTAATTAAATACATATACAAGTGAATTTATTGTCCCCTTTTTATTCAAATAAGTTGAGTTAAATAAGACATCATTACCCATGAATTAAAAGTTTGAGATTTCTCTTCCATAAATACCTTTTAATTAACGTAATTTTCGTTATTTTCAAAAATCGAAATCAAAATTCAAATTGTCGTTTCACATTATCGTTTTCATAAAAAAAAAAATCAAAATCAACTGAAGCTTCTTATGTTCATGATCTTCGAAATTTCAAATAAAATCATCACTATTGTTACACGTATTGAATCATAAAATTAATTTCTTATATGAATTTCATCAGATTTAAATGACGTTGTTTGAAATTGATTTTTTTGTATGTGTTTGATGTTTCGTCAATTTTTTTTCTGGATAAATAGTTTGTGAATATTTTGTAAATGAATTTTGAAACAAATAAATGCAACTATATATTGAACTGATCTAATTATATATTAATCAAAATCGATTTTGCTACTTACTCAAACAGTATTTTTTGAGTTTTGTTTGTCGGAATATAATATATAGTCGAAGAGTCTATTTTTTTTTTTTTGAAATGATAAAATTGTTCGATTATGAATATGTGGTGCTAACTTTGAAAGTACTCTTGCCATGAATATTTAATCATGCAGCAACTACAAACCAAAAAATTATTGAAATCTATATTACATGCTCTTCTCACAAAAAAAAAAATATAAAATACATAGTATGCATATATTTTCTATAACATCATACATATTACATTAGAACAAATATATATATATCACTGCATATGTATTTTTATAATACATGTCTGTTCCAGAATACATAAATAAACTCATATGTATTTACAAAATACATATCATTGTAATATTGAACAAACAAATACAAATGCATATCAAATCCATATTTTAACATAGACAAATACAACTCCTGTCCTGATGTATTTACAGTAACAAATACATATCTTAACAGTAACAAAAATAATTACATATGTTAATTGCAACAAATACATATCTTAACAGTAACATATGCAATTCCACATCTTAACAGTAACAAATACAACTCCATTTATATACATATGACTGAACAACACAAAATACATACTACATATCTTAAATAAAAAAAAAATACTATAAATACATATGTTACCAACTGAAAAACAAATTAAGCATAATCATATGTATATTTAAAAATACATATACTTGCATATGACCCATAATCTATAAAAGTCCAAATACAAATATCTTTTTCACTTTTTCTTTTTCGGATTCATGTTCATATGAATTTTGATCAACAAGACAGGGTATTTTACTTGACCCTCCAATTTTGTCTGATTTCCTCTTTTTCATATATTTTTGTATTTTTTTGAGGTTTGGATATGAAGGTTTTCTCAATCCTTTCTACTTCATAAGTTGTGTAATCTTCTCCGAATCGTTACGATACTTCGATCCCACCTCTTCTATGTTCACTTGTGTTAAAAAATACAAAAATTCACAAAACGCAACATCTAATTCGAAAGAGATACAAAAAAAAAATCCAAAGAGTTTGAAAGAGATACAAAACACAACATAAAAAAAAATACACAAAATTCACAACCCCGTCCCCCCCCCCCCCCCCCCCCCCCCCCCCCAAAAAAAAAAATAAAAGATAAATGGAAGAACAAGGTTGAAGAAAAAAATACAAAAATATAAATATAATAAAAAATGGAAGAACAAGGTTGAAGAAAAAAATACAAAAATATAAATATATAAATTATATGAAAAAAATAACATACAATAACTTTAAATATCAATTTATCTTATTTGATGGAGCACAATATTTATCAACAATTGAAAAAAATAGACAAAAATTGAGAAAAAAGAGAAGAGAAGATACAGTTAGATTGGAGGAAAGTAAAATAATGGAGTGAAAATAGAAAAAAAGTAAAGTAATGAGAGTAAAACACGTGCTTGTCTAGTTAATCGACATAATCATGCTACTTTTGCTATAAATTATAATTTTGATAAAGTATTGCTATTTATTATAATTATAGTATTAAATATGTCACTTTCTGTAATTTTTCCATATATTAATGAGGAAAGGACAAAAACAACACTTTAAGGGGTCGTTTGGTAGAGTGTATAAGAATAATGCAAAATATGATGTATTAGTAATGTTTGTATTATTAATACTTCTGTTAATTATGCTTGCATTAATCATGCTTATATTTTTCTTAGGCAATGTTTGATTCGATGTATTAAAAAAATATGAATTACATAATTTCTAAAAATTTTTTCTTTTTTATATAATACCCTCAATATATATGTTGAAAAGGATGCGGAAATTTTTTTGAGGGGTAATAAGGTTTTTAAGCATGTTAATGCATGAATTAGATCCATTGCATTACTAATGCCATGGATTTTGAGATATTAGTAATACACACCTCGATACATAATAGAGTGTATAACTAATGTACATAGGGTAAAAAGTATGTCAAATAAGATATTACTAATACACATTAAATTAATACATGCATTAATATTTCAATATACTCTACCAAACGACCCATAACTGAAATAGTTGACATTGAATGACCCAAACAATTTAAATACCACATTTATAGCCATTTTGCAATTTCTTTAATGTTATTCTTTTTTAATTTTTTTCAGTGGCTTTCTCGTCTTTTTTTTCCTGTAATTTTGTTGCTTCAGTTGCAGCCATTGTTGACTTTTCTCTTTGTTTTTTTTGGTTGATTTTTTATTTCTTTTTTACTCTTTTTAGTTGCTCTTTTTTATTTTTTTAATTATATAAAGTGTACAAAAAGAATACTAATCTCTTTTTCTTTGCTTTTCTTCTTCTCTTTTTTGCTTTTTTTTTTTTTTATCTTTTTATTTTTCTTAAAATGTCAAATATAAAAAGTATATTTTTGTAAATACAATTTACAAGATATATGTATATAAACACACACAAAATACATATCTCATAGAATACAATACATATCTTATAACATATTGATGAAATATAATACATATACAATCTGATACTTAATATACTACAATACATGTTTGATAAATATACACATTTATTATATAACAATGCTACAATTTCGATACACATTATATCCATACATATTCTATACAATAATGATACAATTTATATACATATCATATACAATTTACACACACATACAATTTATATAATAATGCTACAATTTTCATACACATCATACCCCAATACATATTCTATATGGGGGGGGGGGGGATGGCCATTTGTAGGTGTTACTTTAGCCGACTGGCTATTTATTGTCAACTAGCCCCAACTGGTGTCTTTTTCCCTATATTAATATGTGACTCCACAAAATAGAAATTCCTAATAATCTTCCATTTAGACCCCATATATTTACGAATAATCATACATAGATGAAACTTTAGTGTGCAAAAACTTTTACTATCTTGATTTAAATATCTCACAACAATCTAATCCATTGATACTATCAATATAAGATCAAAATGATTTTTTTAACATATATTTGTAATACCCTGCACTTTTCCTAGCTTAAATTCGTTCCCAGAATGTTAAGAAATAGCTTTCAAAATAAAGAATATTTATTTCGTGTGGACTTTTCTAGATTTAGACCTCCCATTGTGTGGGAAATTGAATAAGCTTTCCATTGATATCAAATTTGCCCAATTTCGATACTTGGTTGAGGAGTTAGAGCATTTTTAAGTTGACAATGTGCCACCTGGGCCATGGCGCGTCGCGAATGTGGATAAAATGATGATTGTCAAATTCCAGTAGCCCTCTGTGATAGCCACGCGTCACAGAGAAGCCCAAATTTTTAATTGTCCCATTCCAGTAGACCGACGCGATATTGGCGCATTGCAGGGAGGGCCAATTTCCCTGTTGTCGATTTTCAGTAGCCCGACGCGATATTGGCGTGTTGCAGCAGTGGAAAAAATGACATTTTAAAGGGGCACCGCGATGGTGGCATGTCACGAAGAATATCTAGCTCCCACTCGTCCATTTTCCAGTAAGCCACCGCGATAGTGGCGCGTTGCGGTGGCCACTCAAATCGAAAAAATGTTACATTTTTAATTCCTTCCAGAAGTTTAAAGAGGGCATTTTGGTCAATTCCCAAGGCCCCCAATCTATCCAAAACACAAGATTAATCATATTCAAAGAACTTTGTGCTCATTATTCATCATTCTCTTCAAAAACAAAACCCTGGAGCTCTAAAACCTCTTCTCCAAGAAATCAAAATCCTCCATTGATTCTCTAAGAAAGCTTAAGATTGAGGATTTCCAAGGTAAGATAATCAAGAATCCATCTCCAAGAACTCAATTAGGAATCAATAATTTAAGTTTCTTCTTCTAATTATCAATCAAGGTATGTGGGGTTTATGAACAAGGATCTTCTTCCATCCTTGTGCTCAAAACCAAGATTTTACATTAAATTCATATGATTTTGAATGATATTACATGAGTTTTGATATAGAGTTCATACTAATTATTGCTATTTGCAAAGTTATGAGTTTTTGAGATATTTTAAAGATGAATTGCATGTCTATTTTCATGCCTATTGCAGAAATTACAGATTTTGAGATGAATTATCATTGTTTTTATTATCAAGTATGATTATTATTATGTTTGACATGAGATTGAAGCATGGGTTGTTACTCCAAGATTGAAAATTATTATTTCAAGAAAGATGATGCTTTAAGCATCCTATTATTATATTATGTACAAATTTTTAGTAAAGCTTTGATCTTTCGATCACCAGATGAGTTTTGAAATCCACTTTACAAATTTATTATAAATTACAGAAAGCAAAATAGCTTTATTTATAGATTGATTCAGATAAATGCATAACTGGTTTCATAATAGACCCTTATGCAAATTTTAAAGTGGATTTCCACAAGATGAGCATAGCAAATAAAAAAGAAGTAGTATTTAGCACCAAGTTGGGTATGATTACAAGGTTTCACACCTCAGAACTATGTGTCACCGTAGATTTGAGATTAAAGGGCCCATATTCGGCTAAGATAATGATCACTTAAGTTCACGTTATACTCCTTGGCAAAAGTATGACACCTCTCCCTAACGCGAGGTTTCTTTCTTATAAGGATGATACGTTGGACTCCATGTAGCTTGCATAGTTTATGTCGGTTAGAAGAACCTCCCTTACAGATAACCTTTAGATAAAGTATTTTTTCCCTTGTAGAACAGCTTTCCCTAATAGTAAAGCCTAACAGAAAAGATTTACAGAAAAGCTTTTGGAAAATTAAGTGTAAAGGCTCACAAAGTTTACTCAGATTATGCTTTATAGAAAGATAACAGTTATAGACTTCAGCTTTTAGATTACAGATTTTATAAGTGAGCTCTTTCTACACTTAGACAGTATGATTTACTAACAGAATACGAGTATAGCTTTCAAAACTAAATATTATGACTTACTAGATTTATAAAGTATGATTGATTTATTATTCATGATTTCAGTATTTCAGATATTCCAGCTTATGTGAGTCATTTACATTTAGCATGCATCATTTTATAAATTATGATGATGAGATGATGTTTTTACTTATGCATTTCACCCCTATATACTTAGTAAATCCTTAAAGTACTAATCCACATATATGTCTATGTGCTACATTGTCTCATAATGTAGGCTTAGGTGCCCAGTATCAACAACGTGAGTAGTTCGAGCATCTCCATTTACATCCTATAGTTGGTGAGTCCTCATGGTTCGGGGACTTGTTCACTCAGATTTTATAGCTTATCTGTTTACATGATTTAGTATTCTTTTCAGAAAGTTCGAGTTAGATGGGGGTTTGTCCCAGTGACTCTCTAGATGATAGTAGTAGAGGCTTGTCAAACTACTAGTTATAATTCAGCTTGTTCTTTATTGATGTTTCATATATTATATTCAGATTATTCTTAGTTATTTTAGATAGTTCTTGCATTCAGTATGACTTTTATGTCTATATTACCTTGATTATGAGATTTATATCTAGTAGAAGGCAGACAGGGTTAGCTTAAGGCTAATCTTAGTTTTAAGCATCATGTGATGTTTTGGGATCAGATTTTGAGCCGTTACAAAGTTGGTATCAGAGCCTAATATTTTTAAGAGTTCTAGGGAGTCAGACAAGCTACGTTATATAGAGTCTTGGTCATGGGTGTGAAGCACTCCACATTTATGAATAAGAGGCTAGAAACGTCCTTAGGAAATCATCTTTTTTTCATGATCTATCGTGCTTACAGTATCTCTATCTATTTTTAACTTGTGCTCTTATGTGACAGTTGAATATGCCTCCTCATC